>NW_017306839.1:77275-81625 GCF_000935625.1 Nanorana parkeri
TCGCCCATGGCCAATTTTGGGTACGGTAATTTTCTGCGATTTCGCGGGTGCGCGCAATTTTAAAGCTTGACATGTTTGGTGTCTATTTACCCGACGTGACCCGATCTTTTATATTTTACCAAAAAACTGGGTAATAATAAATGTTTCCTAACATAATGTTAAAAAAAACTTTTTTTCCCCAAATTTTCTGTAATTTTTCCTAATTATAGTAAAAAATAAAAACCCCAGTGGTGATTAAATACCACCGAAATAAAGCTCTATCTGTCCCCAAAAAATGGTATAAAATTCATTTCAGTACAGCGCTGCATGACGGAATAAACATCAGTCAAAGTACCACAGCGCTGAATACTGAAAAATGGCCTGGCCAGGAAGGGGGTCTAAACACCTGGTCTTGAAGTGGTTAAACTTCCCAGTTAAATGGACTGGTCACTTAGCACAGTAAGGACAAAGTACATGTCATGGCTTTAAAACATTTCTAAATAAACCCATGCAAGCTAAAATGTCTCCCTGCTTCAAAACTAGTGCAATTTTGAAATAGAATAATAATAATTAAAAAAAGGCCTTCAATAGTGAAAGCCTTTTTAGAACGATGAATATATGTCATCTACCTTGAACTATGTATAATGAGTATTCCGAAGTGGTCCTATACATGAAAGAATACGGAGTATAATTTGACCTTCTTTTAAAGCTTAATCCGAGTCTCTGCCTAAAGTGCTGCTGGTGGAGAACATGAGGTTGTTTGTATGCATTTGGGGGCTTTTCCGGGTTGGGACCATTTAGATACTGTGAAGCACTGGCTTGCAGATGGTATTTATGGAATCACCTGGGCTTCTCACCTACACAGGATGAGGGTCTCCAGGATTTGTGTTTACTTTCTCAGATCTTAGTAAATTCTGGTCTTGGTCCTGAAGGCTTTTTAGAGCTTAAGGTGAGATAAAGCCTCCAATTCTGGGTCCACATTTGATCTGATAGCCAGTCCCTTTAGATTATGCAGTTGTGCACGGGTCCGTATTGTTTGGGAGATAACCGAGGCTCAGAGTTCCTCACACCCCAGGAAGAGAGTCGTGCTGCAGGGAGCACCGGGTGTGCACAGACACATTAAAGCTGATCATACACGGTCAGAATTTTGTTAAAACATTCATTAGAAATTGTTCATCAGAGCATTCGATCTTGCCATCATTGACTTAGCCAATAATGGTTTGAAATCCCTTAGCAGACCCGCTACCTAAATGGAATCCCAGATGTATTAAACAAGTTTCTTTTGTGTTTAGCACATGAGCATTACAATATGTGAAATTTTTTTCAAAACATAATACTTAGAACTTTGCTCAAACATAACCATCCTCTCAAGACCTACAGCTCTCTATTTACCTCCTCCCATGCCCGCCTCCAGGACTTCTCCAGAGTGTCTCCCATACTCTGGAACTCCCTACCCTAATCTGTCCGCCTATCTCCTACGCTGCCCACCTTTAGGCGATTCATAAAAACTCCTCTCTTCAGGGAAGCCTATCCCATCTCAACGTAACTGCCCTTTTGCTTCTTCCACAAACTCAATCCAAACAGTTACCTGCATCACCTGCCCCTCCTACTAGTTTGTAAGCTCTAACTGTACTGTCTCCCCCATTTTGTAAAGCGATGCGCAAACTGTTGGCACCATATAAATCCTGTATAATAATAATAGGATCCTGCTCTTTGGATGGACCACAAACCATTAGTCGACAGAACGTTCCAGATGAGCCCGCTCTAACAGGCAGAAAACATGTACAAACCAATGTGGATTTCATTGCCAGGAGGCTAAAGTGTCACGTTGTTGTCCATACTTTAAGCGAAATCCTCAGAACACAACTACATTTATATATACAGTCCATGTAATGCAGCCTGATTTGTATGTAAATATGTTATGTGTTGTGTTGAAAGGGTGACAGCTTACAATTATTATTAATTTTTTTTTTAGTATACAAGTAGTGCAAAGCAATGGAGTTTTTGGAGTTCTATACATGTTTCTTTTGGGAAACTTCTTAAAGTCTGCTTCATACCTGCTTGGATTTCCACACTTCCAGAACGGGCATACCAGCAATGATGGAATTGGGGTCTTCCTGAGCAGCTGAGTTAACGGTGTCATTGGCACCAATTACAAGGACCAGATCAGTTTCTAGGCAACAAAGAAAAACAGAAGTAAGCCAAAGTAAATTTTACAAAACTGATTACTTAGAAACATTACTACCTTCCAGCTATACTGTCCAGGGTTCAAATGCCGCCAGAGATGCTAAATGCATGTGTTTATCATTCTATTCACATTTGTGGAGGATGCTCCATCCTCCTCCAGTAATATCACTAGGTTAACTGGTTTCTACCCAAACCAGCTCTGCTGTGTGTACATGTTTGTGAAAAAAGCAGCAAAATATTACATTGCATTTTCTTTTAAAAGTCATATGTTGATCAGTCATTATTTCTATGATGATCAACATTAGATGGTTTGATCCTGTAAAGCTTTGAAAACTCAATTTCGGTGAGACCATCAATTTTTGTGTGATGTGATAATGAACGCGATGACGTTTAAAAAAAATAAAGCCAATGATGGGGAAGCATTGGACCTACACGTTGATATACCCCTTCCTCAAAGAGCAATTCAATCACCAATGCTCATGCTCTCCTCTGAGAGCTTTAGTTGTGGCTTCTGGAGGCATGCTAGATCGTCGCTTCCTCACAAATAGCAGTGGTCCTCATTGCATAGTGTTGCTGTTGGAGAGATGCTGGGACTGGTGGTGGGAGCAGTTATACTACTTACAACTAGGTATGCACAGCCACCAAGTACTGTACACGATGCAAGTAAATATACTTTTCTAGCGCCAAGACTAGACTAAAGAAAAACTCAAAAGTTAGGAGGCAGCATTGGCTATGGGGCTCCTGGGATTTGTGCATCCCTGTTTTAATGTATGATCTGTAGGGATGCAGCTATATAATCGGCCGCCGAAACATATCGGCCAAAAATTGCACTTTTGGCATAATGTCAAAAGTGCCATTTTCCTGCCAATACATCGGCGCATACCTGTTTTCTCTCCTCCCCGCTGGGCGCTGCTCTGTGTCCCAGCGGGGAGGAGAGAACGTGTGACCGCTGGCCGAGCGCTGCAGGAGGTGAGCACTGTGAGCAGCCGGCGTCTCTCCTCCCACACCGCGCAGCCTCCTATCACAGTCCGGGAGAGCGGTGGGCGGAGACAGCCCGCGCTATCACAGGAGGCTGAGCTCTCCTCCATGCACCGCCCCGCTCAGCCACCTGTGACAGCGTGTCAGGATGGAGAGCAAGTACAAACACTCAACGATCAGTGATTGCGGAGTGTTTGTAGATAATTGAGGCCATGGTATGTTTACTATATCCTCAATTATGATTGAGTGGGAAGTGACCTACATAACCTCCTGTCCATTCATAGTTGTAGTTATAGTAAACATACTATATTCTCATGTTATGTATGAACAGGAACACTCAGAGGATTTCTGTTCATTGATAACAGGGGATACAGAAAAAGAGATAGAGGACTTTGTGTCCTCTTTTGTGTATCTCTTTTTCTATTTTAAAAGGGAAATAGACCCCTAATATTTCCCCAAAGCCCCTACAAGTAAAGTAAAAAACAAAAATATTTAACAAAAAATGAATAAATAAAACTATATATTTTTTAAATATTTGAAAAAATTTAAATAAAAAAAACATTTTCGGTTTTGGCCTGACAATTGTTTTTATTTTGGTTTCGTTTCGGTTTTGAAATTTCCATTTCGGTGCACCTCTAATGATTTGTGATAAATATGTATATTTTTTGTATTATTATTATTAGGGATGCACCAATACCAATTTTTTCCCAGATAAAGTACTGATACTTGTCCAAGTACTCACAGATACCAATTACTGATACCTTTTTCTTTTTTGTCCTCTTGACAGTTTTTGTAAAACAATACAGACTAATGATTTCAGGACAGTGGGTGGAGCACCAGGGCCCAGTCGCAGCTGCAACCCTGGTAGTTCTTGTGAAAATGGCAAGTATCGGCACTGGCATCTGAACATCTCTACTTACCATAACATTTACGCTTCCTGCTCACTATATAATGTACATGCATACTATTTTTATTTTTTTTAAACTTCATCTGGACTTTAAACCTTACAGCGAAGCCTCATAAAAACTTTGGGAGCACCAATCCTACAACTGAATGGGTCACTACACATAATGCAAATGTACACTAGGGCTTCTCACCAGGGAAGTCTTCATTGATCTCATCCATCTCCAGCACAATATCATATGGAACTCCAGCTTCAGCCAGAAGTACGTTCAGCTGACCAGGCATACGACCTGCCACGGGGTG
>NW_017306839.1:81864-94580 GCF_000935625.1 Nanorana parkeri
AAAAAAAAAAAAAAAAAAAAGAAGGATTAGTTGCATTTTATGCACCACAATTAGTCACAGATCCCATCCAAAGAACAACATTTTTAAAAATCTGGTCCAATCACAGTACAGTATGCAGTGACTGGCGCACCCAGCTACCAATTACCTTACTAATGCGTTAGTCAAGCTGAAATAGATAAAACTGAAGGAATAGAAGGCACTATTAGGTTCCTACACTTCCGGTGAGGAAGGGTTTTCCTGTATATCGGGAATGTCATGTTTAAACCATACTTTATTTCAAGTCTCCTTGCTGTTTTTGCCTCCTACTATGACAACCCGAGTGAGTGAGAGTGCCCAATCGTACAGGCTCAAGCTTCTCACTCAGCATTCCAAAATATCAATATGAAGTGACACCAAGCTATCCCTGCCTCAGTATCATGCATCCACAAAGAAGGGAGAAGAAGAACTAGCTTAACTGATTTAATGCTTAAATGTAAAAACCAGGAGCTAAGCTTACTTTCCCTATTGCTCTTTGCAGCATAGTGTTTGGCAATCATACCAGACAACCTTTAAATGTAGTTTTAGCAGATGATGTGCAATAGATGAGGCTCAGGCGATTACTTGGTTCAGAAATGTGACAGCGGTCTAAATGGCCCACTGTCAGGTGCTTGTCAACCACCTCACCATAACCTATCAGGTTATACTTTCTCTTTGATCCCCAAGCCCTACTCTTTAGAAGCCACTGTTGCCACTGCAATGATGATGGCCAACATGCCTGAAACTGCTGTGCAGTTTGAAATATACATCTTAATAATATTAGGCTGTATCTGTGCTATAGTACCCCAGTGGTTTGTAATGTACAGTAGGACTAGGGTCATAAAAGGAACGATTTGCATGGCCCTGGCCACTATCCCAAAATTTAAAATATTAACCTTATTTTGGGGATTTCAGAAGTGACAACTGGACCAACAATGCAAGGAACAGTGTCACCTGTGATTTTTTTCCCCCCATGACCTTATATTTTCTTGCTCAGAGAAAGAGGGCTGAATGATGCTGGCTATCAGACTAATAACATCAAGTGGCAAAAATGTAAAAAAATGTAAGGAGAGAATCTCTAGTTTGAAGTTGAATACTGAAACAAAACTGGGTTTTGTTGTTATATTTTTGAATGGGCTAATTTGTCATTTATTGTTATTATTGGCTGTATTTCTGCTTAAAGCTTTCAATATGCACTGCTTTGCTAGAATGGGTTGGCCACTAATCACTACATAATACTCCAGGAATGAACAAAGCTACAGGACAGTAAAATTAAGCTTCAAACAGACAGGAAAAACCTGGTTACTGAAGTAATAGGGCACAGTTCCACAGCAAGTGCCAAGATATGCGGAACGAATGCTTGTATTTTCATAAAATCTGTCTGCATTAGAAATGTGGTGAGTAGTTAAAAGACAGAGCCAAACTAGATGCGCGCTGTGACCACAGAGCAGCTAACCGTAACTGGAAACAAAAAGGTCCGGGGAGGTGTGCGTATATGACCAAAGGCCTATCTGCTGTACCATTGGTAGCAGGTGCTGCAAAAACAACATTGAAAAATGTTAAAAAAAAGTGGAAGTGATCTTGTCCTTTGTATGATGTTAAAGCTCATGATGCTGGAAATCCAACATTATGTAGGAAAACACTCGTTTTAACTTGCAAAAGATGCTATATGCGCTTCCGAGTCTTGAGCTAAAGGTTCCTTAAACTGTGCTTGTACTCCGCTACAGTCAATGTCCTGCCTCCAACAAGAATGAAGACATCATGGGCAGGGTGGTGACACCCTGTTCTACAACACAATAGAAATTAACATGGCACTGCATCATGCATAAACACTGCAGGAAAGGCTAAACCATTCCATAAGGCAATAGGGGAGAAGCTTTAACATGCGTTCTTTAGGCTTAATTCACACCTAGGTGTATTGTCACAGCTGATTCAGTGCGACAAAACGTTCCGCCCAAGAAATCCCATTCATTTCAATGCCCCCCGTTCACACCTTTATTTTCGCTGGAAATAAAATGACAGGTGTTTTGTCCCATAGACTCAATAGAAAACATTTGCAAAATGCACATTAATTTTTTTCTGCGTTTTTGCGCACATTTTGCCCATTCACATGAATCTGCCAAAATCTGCTCACAAAAAAAGCACGACTTAATATTCAGCCTTGTAGTTAACATATAGTGTTACCATGAGAAAACAATTCAGTCTCATATTTATTTTTCTGACATTAAATATTATCTATACGTTTGTCTGGATTTCGGATATCTAGCACTATAGCACGAATATGAAAGTCCTTAAGAGAAAAGAGAATCCATGGCTCAAACATCTGGCGCTCTTCTGCTTTCTTCTTAAGAGGCTTACCCATTACAAATCAACACAAGAGGTCTATGGACAAAAACACTGTGCAAACAGAAACAGGAACCATACCGCACTGCTTACCGGGATTCCCACTTGATGAAGATGGGTGCTCGAAATGACTGCGGATGGCACCGCCACACATGAACAATAGAAAAATGTCACCAGCACATAAGTTGAAAAAGCAAAATATTTTATTGCCAATAGCTGTATCTCATTGGAAAGCGCTTTCGGGGCCTCGCAGGGTTGATGAAGGGGACCCTGAAAAACACTGGGCAAGCGCCTCTCTCTGTGCACACGTCTCATGTCAATGAATTAAAGTCCTATTCTTCATCTGCTCTGCGATTGCCAAATTTCATCTCGAGTCATTTCTAGAAAAAGCTATTAACTTAGGAATATCTCCGAGTATGCAACAGTGTGCAAAAGGGAGAAAATAAACCTGTGGTATATAGCAGTGACTGCACACCACAAGGCAAGGGCTATTTACTACAATCAGTTGATCCATATGTATACATACGGTGGCACTTGAATGCTTTGGGACATTTTTATAAATACTGCAAAAAGGCAAAAATTGCTGCTTATGCAATGTCCGATTACTTGTTTCTACCTGAAAATTGACTGCAAAATCTCATCAGTTTCTAAAGCGTACATAAAATAAAGCTAGAATATGCAGGGACCATCTGACTGACCTTCAGGGCAGCAATTTTATAAACATTATTACTCAGCTTGTCCAAGTGTTCCCCTTTATGCTATGCAGAGAAGAGGGGAGGAGCTGTGTGGCTATCGCCATATTCAGTGAGAAGAAAAGTGATCAGGACTATTTAAAACTATTTTTTTTTTTAATTATTATTGCAGGCCAAAATTATTTTTTATCCAAAATAATGTAATTTCCTAATACCAATGTTTTCTATGGATTTATGCCAAGTGACAGATAATTTGAAAGCTGAACTCCAGGGAAAATTCAGTTACCTTTGCAGTGGAGTTCCCTCACATTGCAAGGGTTAAATGGTCATTTTTGTCTATGGGAACATTAAAAAAAAAAAAAAAAAATATGAAAGTCCTTAAGAGAAAAGAGAATCCATGGCTCAAACATCTGGCGCTCTTCTGCTTTCTTCTTAAGAGGCTTACCCATTACAAATCAACACAAGAGGTCTATGGACAAAAACACTGTGCAAACAGAAACAGGAACCATACCGCACTGCTTACCGGGATTCCCACTTGATGAAGATGGGTGCTCGAAATGACTGCGGATGGCACCGCCACACATGAACAATAGAAAAATGTCACCAGCACATAAGTTGAAAAAGCAAAATATTTTATTGCCAATAGCTGTATCTCATTGGAAAGCGCTTTCGGGGCCTCGCAGGGTTGATGAAGGGGACCCTGAAAAACACTGGGCAAGCGCCTCTCTCTGTGCACACGTCTCATGTCAATGAATTAAAGTCCTATTCTTCATCTGCTCTGCGATTGCCAAATTTCATCTCGAGTCATTTCTAGAAAAAGCTATTAACTTAGGAATATCTCCGAGTATGCAACAGTGTGCAAAAGGGAGAAAATAAACCTGTGGTATATAGCAGTGACTGCACACCACAAGGCAAGGGCTATTTACTACAATCAGTTGATCCATATGTATACATACGGTGGCACTTGAATGCTTTGGGACATTTTTATAAATACTGCAAAAAGGCAAAAATTGCTGCTTATGCAATGTCCGATTACTTGTTTCTACCTGAAAATTGACTGCAAAATCTCATCAGTTTCTAAAGCGTACATAAAATAAAGCTAGAATATGCAGGGACCATCTGACTGACCTTCAGGGCAGCAATTTTATAAACATTATTACTCAGCTTGTCCAAGTGTTCCCCTTTATGCTATGCAGAGAAGAGGGGAGGAGCTGTGTGGCTATCGCCATATTCAGTGAGAAGAAAAGTGATCAGGACTATTTAAAACTATTTTTTTTTTTAATTATTATTGCAGGCCAAAATTATTTTTTATCCAAAATAATGTAATTTCCTAATACCAATGTTTTCTATGGATTTATGCCAAGTGACAGATAATTTGAAAGCTGAACTCCAGGGAAAATTCAGTTACCTTTGCAGTGGAGTTCCCTCACATTGCAAGGGTTAAATGGTCATTTTTGTCTATGGGAACATTAAAAAAAAAAAAAAAAAATCAGATTTACCATGTTGCTTGCTCCCCTGGCAGGTGGCACTTTGATTTTCTCTTCCGACGATCCAAGCTGTGCATGGGCCCTCGGAGTCCTCACTTACAATGCAGGACTTCTGGTCATGCACTGTACGTGATGTCAGAATGACGATGTGGCAAAGGAAAGACTGGTATTGTAACTGGGAGGAAGCCTGCGGCCGAGGGATACTGCAAGTAAAACAGCTTTTTAAAAGTTTGCCTTTTGAAAAACTATGTTTCACGTTACACCCATATTCAGGTTCTAACCGGAAACATGGCCACATGGCAGTGGTAATTTTGACACCAAATTTAATTTTCGTCTTAGTCTACAGGAAGTGCTTAGGGGACCAGAAGCCAAATTCACTAGTCTGGGAACTAATTTTCGTTTCGTTTTCATCTCGTTAACTGGTCTAGTATTTTGTTTTCGTCACAGAAAAACTGTTAAATTACGGGGGCGGGGAATAAAAAAATATTTTGTTGACAAAATTAACACTGCCTCATGGTAACCGCCCTTGTAGTATCTTGGAGGGAGTATCTCCAGATGCTAAACTGATCACGTTGCAACACATTACTGGCTAGAAAGCAAAAAAAAAAATCAAAAATTATATTTTATGAAAATGCCTTTCATATTTTTTTTAGATTTTACTATTAATGTTCCCCTAGACAAAAACAAGTGTATGAATTTGGATTTTCCCCGGAGTTCAGCTTTAACAAATACAGTTGCCAGCATGAATCGCCATTAAGGTATTACAGCAAAAAGATATCAATGCATGTATTCACATTGTACATATTCTAAAATCTGATGTACCATAAAAACCCCTATTACATTACACTGCATTACTGCAGCAACTGGAGGATGCATAAGGCCTGCACAGGATCAGAAATATGGATATTCTAGACACTCAACAAGGATTAGATCATATATACAAGACAGGGGGAAATTCAACTTATGTGATATGAGATGAAACAGATCATTTTGCATTTCATTTATAAAGAAGTCTGTTTTACTCATCACAGCCCAGAATTAATTCACAATATTCACACCTTTTAGACACAAAGGATTATAAAAAGGGGAGATTTAATTTTGGCAAGTACATTGGTAAAAAGGTTCCACTTAGTCATTCCTGGACCCAAATTGTGTTTCATTAAAAAAAAAAAAAATATTCCGCTGAAAATCAAAAAGATTTC
Source organism: Nanorana parkeri (assembly GCF_000935625.1). Lineage (NCBI taxonomy): Eukaryota > Metazoa > Chordata > Amphibia > Anura > Dicroglossidae > Nanorana > Nanorana parkeri. The sequence continues at coordinate 87,604 of NW_017306839.1, forward strand.
CATGACATTTCCTCATTTTGCCAATACAGAAGGTGAAGATGGTTTTTGGTGGTGGTTATTATCCTTAATTTTATGATATGGGATTCATATACCAACAGTGTGTGCAGTGTTTTACAGAATAAAAGAAGACGGGACAGTTACAATACAATGCATGGATTAGTAGGAGGTTTCAATCAGACAAAGGGAGATGCAAAGCTAGCAGCTGCTGATGTACTGTCTCTTTAGAAAACCCATCCCTGTTGATTCATTATTTGTTATTAAACAATTAGTGGAAAATATTTCAAACATGTAATAGAAAAGAAGTTATAAAACAGTTTAAAAGAATACAAATTGACCAAAACCATTCCAGTTTCTCTTCAACTTAGAGAAATGGCAACCGTTTGCTTAAAAACTGTGGAACAGCACAAGAACAGAATATAAAGCATACTAGGTGTTCTAACTCTCCCCCCTACTCTATCCCAAACGTAAAGGTGACCACACACCTTACAATTATCTGCAGATTTTCTGTGGTCAGATGGAAAAAGTGCAACAGATTGGCCCAGTGGGAGATTCCCCCATCTACGCTAAACTGTGTGGATGGAGTAATCTGTGGCATCTTTTCCATCTGAACACAGAAAATCTGCAGATAATTGTAAGGTGTATGGCCAGCTTTAAATAAAAAAAATCCAATGTTTAATAAAAACCCTGATGCAGAATCAATTAAACTCTCTATATTGGGAAGAAAAAAATGTAACAAATCTTTCCATAGAACATATCCAATCAAAAAGGGGACATTACACTGGGGGCAATTAAAGGGAAATAAATCAGTTTTGTGGTGTAAATATTGGCACATTTACTGTGTGTCGAATTAACAATGTTCTGAGAGAAGTTCTATGTGGTAGTACACCAGCCACACTGAATCATCTAAACAGTTTCTTTAAGTGTCTGATTTTACCAGAGTGGTGTAAAAACTGTAGCGAGGAGAGGTGACAATCAGAACTGCAGCAAGGAGAATGTATGGATGGCAAGCAAGGTGCAACAAATGGAGGAAGGAGAAAAATGAATGATAATACCAGCAGAAGATTACCGTACCTCAAATTTATGACAAACATTTGGCACGGGGTGAAGTAAGAGCACTACCACCCTGCGACAAATAATTGACGTGAACTGCTTTCATTTCTTGCAGGAAGTGCCAATTAAACAAACCTAGAAATTGGTGCATTTTTTGGGTGTGCACCAGACTTTGTTAATCCCCCACTGTTTCTATTATACAGCATGTATTATAGTGTGCACTTAAAAAAAATGTAATAAAAAATAAAAGTTGTGGTCAAATTCGGATTTGCTTTTTGGGATTTAAGTGTAACTATGCTTTTAACGGTTATCCTAACCAAGTTATGACAAAGCATTTTAGAAATCTCAGAAACTGAGAATAAGTATGTAGCTGAGAAATGCAATTCTTATATTCCAGCCCGGTTCAAGCAGAAATAAATTTTAAAAAAAAGTGAAAACTACTAATTAAATGAATGTGTAAACAATGTTCATGAATCACAAGAGTATTATAAGCAAGTAATTGTTTAAATATGCTCATAATTAACAACACAAAGACACATTACGATGACACAAGGCCTCACAGTGCTAACCACTACACACGAGGTCTATGCCAAGTCAGTCCAGACTACGCTGGCCAATGGAAGTGGAGGATGGAAAGCTACAGCTTTGCTGTAACGTGTCCATAAACACTAATTATCACCAGATTGGAGTCTGCAACACTTTCGGTTACATGACTGCCATGGAAATTCAGGAGATATGTGAACATGCTACACCAAGCTGCACAAAGAATGGAAATTTCCAGTGCAATACTCTTTCAATGTGTTGTTTACCAAGGCATGATGTGGTTAATCTGGATGCTGCACCGCAGGCCTCAGAATCTAAAGCAAACATAGATGGGACACCTAGAATGTAACAATATAGATTAAAAGTTTAAAGTGAAACCGTACAGAAAGCAATATGGGAGCTGCCATATTTGTTTTAAGATATTGGCTCCATTCCTATGATCCTGTATCCCCTACCTAGCGACTCATCTGATCTAAAACATGTATACAGCCAGTGAAATCTGAACGCCTGTGGACCTAGTCATCAGCAGGCACCACATTTCTCTTAGAAAAGTTCTTATTTGATACATGCAGTTTCGGTGCTCCTCTGCCACCCTAATCCTGGGGAAGGTTTGGTTTAGTGAGCACAGCCTTTCAATCTGCTCCAACTGAAAACAATGCCAAAGTGCTGTGTCCTGCTACATCGCCAGTTACTCAGAAAAGATATCAACTAAACAATATGATATATGGATAGCCACTAGAGAAAGATCAACACATGAACTACAAATCATGATCATATAAAAACAGAGAATGTATCCTGAAAACCACATCTAAAACATTTTTGGTCAAAGTTGACAAATTAAAAATTTACAATGAAAACAACTCAGCCCCATGCAGAGCTCTTCACAAAACAAATGTGCACAGATCCACTAACTAAAACATGAGCTCAGCAGACAGAATGGACATTAGCCTAACCGGACCACTATACCATCTTTACACAAATTCTTTGATAGTCCACCATTCAACAAAAGTTAAAATTACCAGTAAGGAGGAAGGAAATCCCACCATGGAGTAATATCTTTAGTGGGTATATAAAAACAGTAAAATCACATGTGTTCAAAATAACGCCAAGTATCACATCTACTGCACTTTGGAAAAGATGACTGAGGGATTGTAGACAATAGGTGGAGGGATTGTAGACAATAGGTGGTCCCCAAATACACCCACTACATTCCCATTTAAAAAAAGCATATCTGGAATATGTAGCATGAAAGATCACGCTATGCTTAGGAACACAAGATGAGCTATAAGAACAAAAGGCTTAAATCGGGGTTAGAGGACCACCCAGTATTTGGATAAAAAAAAATTTCTACTGCTTCCTAAATACTTAAATGCTGACATTCGGGCCCTCTTAAAAAGTCCCAGCACAAGGGTTAAAACACTGTGCAGGTAGCCCTTTTAGGCGTCTGCCCCTCTTTAGGATGTATGCCTTGAAACAGATTACATAGTCCCCGGTAATATAAAAGATCACATACAGGGATAAAGAGCTAGAGAGATCACACAAATAGTGATGTAGATGCATTACTGGCAATGTGTGAGGTTGGTACAGCTCGGCGTCTGGCTTTCCGTTTCTGAAATCTGGATCTCATTAAGACTTTGTACTTTTTGTTAATGAACTCTGAAAAAGGCAGTTGTGGATGACATAAATCATTTGGCATATGTTGTGATCATGGCTAATGATCAGTGGCTCGTCCGCCTTTTTCCTCATTCACACAAGGGCCAAAAGCTGCAGAAGGATGTGCTTGACGTGTTTGGAGAAATGTCATTTTTCATAGAGATCTCAGGGATCACTGTATGATGGCAAGTATTCTAAGCATATGCAGAATAATCTTTAGCAGGAAGGAAGCAGACAAATGAAAGAAAAGTACAAAAATTTAATCTGCAGAAAAATTTGGGGAGGCAGGAAGATGGAGGAAGTGAAGGTCTTTTGGAAAAAGCAGGAAAGGATACCAATTCTGGAATCCTGCTGTTATGAATCTGTAATGTTCTATCTTTACGGGAACCTGTACTATTGCTGCTATAACAAAACCAAACCCTGACCACCCAACGTTTATCAGTTTCAGGCCTCACCTGTACTCACCAAATGTAATCCACTGTGGATATACAGCAACAAAAAAATAGCATGGAAGACAACACAAGTAGTACATAAGCCGTGTCATACCCAAGCAAATATTTGTTGGGCTTGACTTTAGGGAACGTCAACAGAAAGACTGCTTATTAGCAGAGAGGGACTAAAAGATGCCAACAACTGTATTCTGTAGGAGCACTTTAACACTCTGTAATAAGTTGCAGTGCAAATGTGTCCATAATGTCCATGTAATAGAATCCAATGCAATTCAAACTTTTATTCACCAACTACAGGCAGTCCCCGAGTTACAAACATCCGACTTGCATACAACTCATACTTACAAACGGAGCCTATTACTATACTGCAGGGGGTCCCAGGCTGCAGCCAAAGTGTACAGCGCAGCGTTCCAGTAGTTGTAATGCTACCGCACTCGTGCCGACGAGGAGTGCCCTCCTTTTTTGGGTCTGGTTCGTAGTACTGTACGTACAGGGACAATGTGAGGTGAAATCTTCTGATCAGGGGCACACACAGCAAAACAAACATTACAGGGGGGTTAACCCTATGCAAGCAAAACTAAAAAAAAATTTTTTGAGCTGGGGTTACATTTAAAAAATTTACCCGTTTCAACTTACATACAAATTCAACTTAAGAACAAACCTACAGAACCTATCTTGTTCGTAACCCGGGGGCTGCCTGTATCATTATTCATGCACCCTTGAGTCTAAGTGACTGTAATGAGTTGTTTGGAACATTCCTTTTCTCACAGTGTTTTACGATATCAACAGTTGGGGTCTGTACACCGTAGACCTAATATAACAGAGAGAGGATTAGAAATGATCTGACTAATGCACTATTTTACTTTTTAAGACAACTGTCAAATAAAAATAAGCCCTCATAGTACTTATGTGGCCACAGATACCACATTAGTTTAGGAGGATACAGATCAATCAGCGGCAATGACTAATCCTGGTGCATCCCAGCTTATATCTATCTGTTTGATGAGGGTGTCTGGTTGAACTAAACTGTTACCCATAGCTATTACATAATCTTATCTTAAAAAGACAGTAAATGTGCTCTGGTCTAAAATATTTGTATGTTAACAACAGCCAAAGTGTGTGCCTACATGTACCTGTGATTGATTTCAGATAGATCTCTGAGGCCGTGTGTTGCCCCCATGGATTCTAGGCACATACTTGGGGCCTTGACTGCCCCCCCCCCTTCCTTATGACATTGCCAGCTATAGTCAGATTTAGGCGAGAAACTCAACAAAAGTGATAAAGAAATTAAAAGGGTTAAACAGTAATTATTTTTTAAAAATAATTTTGTTTTAAAAGGAAAGCTATAATAGTTTGTGCTACCCATACAAATTCACCCTAAATATTGGTCTCTATGAAAAGTTAACATCTTACAAAACGTTCTTTTGTTAAATAAGAGGATTGTCTTTGGGCTCCCTGGTTCTGCGCCTTGTCTGCTTTTAATATTCCAGTGATTTCCTGAAAGTTAAGCCCTGGATTTTGCAGTGAAATCCTCTGTGCTAGGAGGAACATAACAAGTTTATGTAACTAAAACCTTCCTAGATTTGCAAACACACCGCAGATCTTTGGTGTCAGCTTTCTGAAGTTCAGATGATTAAATAATACACGATTCTGAGAGATTTGCAAAGAACACTGCATTTGTACGGCATACATTGTGCCAATCTTCCCAACTGATGCTAATAGCACTTGTGGTTTAACCCTTACCGCAGAAGTTTTCTGAAAACCTCCAGTAATGGATGTGAGAAGGTTCCAAGCCTAAACTGATGAATATTCTAAAATATTAACACAATTTGAAAAATAAATGAGTCAACATTTTAGATACCTTAACCTACTTTTTTTCTGCTATTTCTACTGCTGATGTGAACGCTTACCTTTGCTGCAGTTACTCAATGTACTGACGTTTTCCTTTACCCTGACTCATGCAGTACCTGCAGACCATGTTTTTCTGTGTAAGAGTGACTCCTTTGCTTGAAGGGTCCTAAGGAGCCTCCCTTACTTCGAAGTAAAACTACAGCCTGTCAGCATGGCACTGCCTGCACCGACGGGCACAGGCAGCCTGTGAGCATTGTGTAAAGCAACTTGTAAGCACCACGCATGCACAATGGCCTATGAATTATGGGACATGTAGTCCAGAGGAGGGGGATTGGATGGCGGTGCAGAAAATAGTGAGTGGATCGAAAATTGGGGGAAGCTGCTCAAAGGAGCCCGAGGTTGTGATAAAATTTATGGTCAGTATTTAAGCACTCTTTGTGCTACATTCATTTATGCAGACCCCCAAAATCCTTGAGATATAAGATAATAGTAGCTTAAATAGGTGAGGAGTTAGCAAGTTTTTATGTTAACGATGATCTTGAAAAAAAGGCCTGACCATGCACCTGGTGTACTTGGTGCACAATATACAGATACACCTCAAGCATATCGCTCAAAGTTTAAAAAAAAAAAAGGAGTATACCACCACCAAAAAACACTAACTGCGATTCTAAATCTTTCCCACTATAGCCTAATTTTTTTTTTTTTTTTAATATGTGCCACTTTGAGGTCAAGCAAGACCAAAAAAAAAAATTATTTCCTCTATCCATTCCCATGCCTTCCACACAGATGGACAGACCTATTGCTGAAATCTATTTGTCTTAATTTGCTTTTGGTGCTACAACTCTAGTATGTATTCCTATTACAATGCTGATGTTATAACAGGATAGGATATGCTGGGACTTTAGAGCCCCCCAGGAAAAGATACAAAGAAGTGTTACTGGAATTAGAAAGATCAACACCTAACAGCGGGGTATGTAAATATCAAAAAATAAAAATATCTCCCTGGAGTTCAGATATAATCTCTCACAGTATTAAGGAAAAGGACACACAGGAGATTAGAATTAGAAGGTACAACCCCTAACAGTGGGGTCTGCAAATATATGAAAGTAAAATATAATTGCCCCAACAGCATAGCATGGCTATCCCAAATGTCAGAGTCAGTGTTTGCATGTCGGAATCCATCACAAGTCACAAAGCCAGGGTCCTATTGACAGATGAGAACCGTTTCTTGGCTAAGCAGGGGCATGACTAATTGATGACAGGCGTATGTCTGTGTTGGACTGTTTCCACGAAGGGTGGGTGTGTGCGCAAGTGTGTCACCGAGTCTGGAAACCGAACAAGACATGGTCCTGAGGCAGTGCAGATCTACTGAAACTTTAAAAAAAAAAAAGGAGAGGGGGGGGGGGGGAGAGGGGGAGGGGAGTCCAGTGA
>NW_017306839.1:94687-122238 GCF_000935625.1 Nanorana parkeri
CGGGGCGGGGGGGGGCGGGCAAGGCGCAGCTGCAGTCAATGAACACCGTGAGAGCACCACAACATGATGAAAGAGCCAGATTATACAAGAGGTTCCTGTTGCGTTTACATAGTAATTGTATGAAATAAATCTATATTTACAGTTTGCGGTAAACAGACAGGGCATTTAGAAGTCATTTACAATGATTAGGTAGAGTTTAGACACATCTAGCTGCCGGAGTGACATAGGAAATATTTGATCAGGTTACCACTCCGCACAGATCAAAGAGTACCAGTGACCTTGTTTGCATTCAATGTTTCATTGACTTTTCATTGCCACTTAGGGTCGGGGCTGCTCAAGTGTCAAATCAGTGAGTTTGGGGGGGGGAAGAGTACAAGCTGCACTTATTAGTTTAACAAATAAGCCTAGTTATCTCTCTAAAACAAAAAGGTACATGTTATTTAATGATGCAAAACACATGATTTCACTACTATAGAACCATTAAAAGTGGATAGGGAAGCCACAGGCAACTTGGCATGCTCCCTGTTCTTGCTTGTATTAAGCAATCAATGGCCATAACCTTGACCTGACGAAAGGTCTCAGCTGAAGCTCTAAGGACAGTAAGTGAAAGTCAAGCCAAAATAATACAAAATTCAGGCGTTACACCTTAAAACTGCATTCAAGTACCTTAACTAATAACAAAAATTTCTTATTTGTACACCACTCAGCTGTACATCCTCAAATCATCTCTGAATTGGTGCTGACACTGTCCTTCCTTCTGGAGGGTGGCTACTTTTGTTCCCCATGGTCACTGTGTGTGTTGTAAAGTAGTCAACACTCCAAGCTCACTCCTGTGATGGACTACAATCTCAATACAAATTGGTAAACTAAACTTGAGATTGTAGTCCATCACGTGAGCGAGCTTCGGGTGGTGGCTACTTTATAAACACACACAGCGACCATGGGGAACAAAAGGAGCCCCCCTCCAGAAGGAAGGACAGTGTCAGCACCAATTTAGAGATGATTTGAGGATCTACAGCCGAGTGATACACAAATAAGATACATTTTTGTTAATAGTTTAATGTATAAAAAAAAAAAAAACAACCTCAGAAAACAAAACAACTTTTGGATATACTGGATGATGGGTTCTTAACCTTAGGGTTAGGGTTAGCAGGTTTACAGACCCTTTTGGATTGTCCAATATGTCCCCATAACCCCTTCACTAGACTGCCCAAATCAACATCACCACCATCCCTGACTTCAAAAGAAAGTACTAGCTTTTTTTATTTAACATCTGGATAGCTAGGGGCAGAACAGCTGAAGGAAAATAAAGATTTTGTATTTTTACCTAAAAACAGCAAATCACAAATACACATTCTGGCTTTAGATAGTGAGATTTTTTTTCTTTGCTACTTTTCTGCAATTGAAGCATGAAACAACGAGGTATAGTTATTCAAAATGTTATGCACGTCATCTGACACATCAAGCCAATTTCTCCACTTTAAATTCCACTTTTAAAATAGCTTATTACAGTAAAAGGTGTGTCTAAGGGCTGAGCTGAGAAGCGATCAAACTACAAACATGCCAACATATCAGCTGGCAATACTGGGAAGACGCTCATGTTAAGTGATAATAATCTGATACCAAGTGGTCTAACCACCTCGATACACATTAATAATGGTGATAATTCAATTTTTATTTATGATCATGGTCTTCCATCAACATTGACAACCAATAGGAATTGTAAATAACTGTCACATACCTGGAACCAACAACTGTTACAGTACATAAAACAATATATCGCTTTGTGAATTGAGCTTAATGAGAAGTTTACACCTATGTGTTAACACATAACACTCGTCGAAGGGTTCACTGAAAGCACATTATGGGACATATCAACTTGTTGCAATTAGGGATGCACCGATATCCCTAATATCCCGATATCGCGCACAGCATGCAATAGGTTGGACTTGATGGACTTATGTTTTTAGTCAACCTCAAATACTATGTAAATAGATATAACGGCAAAATGCCAAGTGTCATTTTCTGGCCGATACAGCGGTGCATCCATTTTTTTTCTCTCTCCTCCCCGCTGGGCGCTGCTCTGTGTCCCGGCGGGGAGAAGAGAAACTGTCACAGGCGGCAGAGCGTTGCGGGAGAAGAGCGATGTGAGCGGCTGGCGTCTCTCCTCCCACACAGCTCAGCCATCTGTCACAGATCGGCAGAACGTGGGCGGAGACCGCCAGCGCTGTCACAGCAGGCTGAGCTCCGCTTGCTCAGCCTCCTGTGACAGCGTGTCAGGAAGGAGACGAGTGCAAACACTCAGTGATTAGGGATCGCTGAGTGTTTGTAAATAATTGGAGACATAGTATGTGTACTGTGTCCCCAATTATGAATGAACGGGAAGTGATCTACATCACTTCCTGTTCATTCATGATTTAGGATATAGTAAACCATACTATGTGCACAAGTTAAAAATGAACAGGAATCCTCTCTACGGAGTGTTCCTGTTCATTCATAACAGGGGCTGCAGAAAAAGAGATTGAGGGAAATATCAGGGGTCTGTTTAGACCCCCAATATTTCCACAAAGCCACTAAAATTTTTATGAAAAAGTTAAAACAAAAAACATTTTCGGTTTCGGCCTGACATTTGTTTTTCATTTCGGTTTCCAAATTTTCATTTCGCTGCACCTCTAGTAAGAATGCACATTAAAACATTCTACAATGGAATTAATTGGTGTAAATGCAGCCTCAAGAAACACTGCTGTGAGAGGCAGCTGCTGCCGACCTTCTCTTCTGAAACCACTGGTTGCCTGCCTGCTAGGCTGACCCTCTGGTTCCATTATTTTGAATCCTAGACCAAGTATGCAGATAAGAGCTTTGACTTTTCTCTGACTTAATTGCTCTGGGTCAGAACTAAAATGGGTCAACAGTCATACATCTAGGTCAGCAATACCAGCCCCATAATGTTCTCCCTTTACTTTCAAGAAACACTCTCACTTTGGTTATTCAGGGCAACGTAACAGCATTTAAGCAAAGTGATTCCAGCCCGACCCACTAATACTCACTTCTTCAGTGTTCCCTCACCATACTTTCCTCCAACATAACCGGTAGTAAAAATAACCAGTGTTGGCTGGTGTCAGAGGCTGGACGGAGTGGTGATGCCAATTCTTAGTTATATGGCAAACACAATTAGGCAGCAAAAGTGGAAATACACTTTAAGTTTCTACTTCTGCAATCCGTAAGACATGACAATAACTAACTTTTGTAAACAAGTGGATCAAGATATGAAGATTTAGTTGCAAAGTTTGAGCTGGTTCAAAATATTCCAGACAGGCCAGGGTTGAGCATTATAAGATCTGTAAACAATGATCCATACGTTCAGAATTTCTCTTGTGTGGTGCAGCTCACGTTTCCTATGTTTACAAGCTTTATCTGTAACTTTCTCAAGCTCTTGTGAAACTCCATACCAGGTATTGTAGTTCAATGACACGGTTCTGAGTTTTACAAGCCCGTCGGTAAGTTAAAGAAGACCTTTAGTCAAATGCAAAGTTTTATGTGTTGCAATAGCCTTGATGTGGGAAAAAAAAAGAGAAAGAAAAATATCAGGCTTGATGTTAAGATGTTATTGCATTAAGGCCTTAATGTGAAGGGTGGATTGACCAAAAAGAGAGGCTTAAGAAGTAGCAGAGCCAAATTACACAATTACAAGGAAGGACATAGGGAGGAAGGGTTACAACCCCTTTCTGGTTTTTATGGTTTATGTCCCCTTACTGCTTGTTTCTGTGGCTAGGGATCAAAGGGACAGGAAATATCTCCAAAGGGTACAAAGAGCAAAAAAAACAAAACAAAAAAACCACAAAGAAGCCATGTGTCACGCAATCATACATCAGTGGCCGGGAGGTATGGCTAGAGCCCAAAGCTTCTGACTTTTGACAAGAAGTAAAAATCTGTATATCAGTATAAGAACTTTATAGTGTGTATAGGCTGAAACAATTGACTGAGCAGATAACGAAGGTAGTGCCCCGTGTACATGTTTGGGAAATGGAAAGCTTACTTTGAGAAAAAAAGGTTTCGGCTGGAACTGGGCTTTAATATTAATACACATAAAATGATTTTTAGGTTAACAGTCCAATGTTGTTTTCAGCACCTCAGCAATAAGCTAAGTGGTTTGTTGGGTGGACCTTAAAATGTCCCTGCTAAACTTAAAGTAAGTAAAGGAATTATCATGAGCTTTAGTACTTCATGTTCCCATATGCCCTGTAAGCTGTCTTCCCGGATGGCTGCTGAACAGCTGCACACACAGGTTGTCAAGCCATGCTGTAGTTAAAATGGAAAAACGGGAAGAGCTATTTCCATGAGGACAAAAAAGATGTCCGTTTCATAAGTAAAGCAAGGGCATGAAGACACTGAAGGATGACAAAGACCTAAGATAACAGCAGGCAATGTTTCTTAGAGCATCACAGAATTGTAGACTTATAACAGTACCAGGTATTAGCTGGTTTGCATAAAGCAGTGCTTAACCTCTTGCCGTCCGCCCGTAGTAGAAAAACGGACGGACGGCACTGCTGCATTGGCGGGTTGCCGTCGCCAGACGGCATTTTTTTTCTGCTCGCGCGCGCCCCCTGGCGGGCACGCACGGGCAGAAAAGACCTGTCCAATGCGAACACCCGGTACCGGGTGTTTCACATATAGGCGATCAGCGGGTCCATAGCCCGCCGATCGCCTATATGTGCTGACTGCAAAAGTGGAACTACACTTTAAAAGGTAAATCCGCTACAAACCCCGGGAAACCAAACAGAGCATATGATGAAAAATGTAAGCAGAGGTTACCCATCAGTGGAAACTGCACAATCACAAGTAGATTCAGTGATATAGACGGCTTAAGGTAGCTCTAAACTCTAACATTAAAGATCAAAGACCTAAACTCTAACATTAAAAGAGAACTATGGGCAAACCGTTTTTGACCGTAGTTCTTTTTTGGGTGTACTGCAGCCAGAAAAGATCCTAATATTGATAGCTGGCTCTGCCTCTCTACAGCAAGAGACAACTGCGACTACCCCCTCTCCTCTCTGTCCCTCCAATGAGCACTGGAGGAATAAAGGGGAATAATACCTGCAGGGACTTGTGACTAAAAGTCACTCCCCTATGTATAGAGAAGACTGTGAGCAGAGCGATCAGCGGTTTGTGATCGCACAGTTCTCAAGCTATAGAGCCAGTGCGTGACAGCTGCAGTGTCCAACGCCGACTCCAAGTATTGGGAGGGGTACATTTTACTCTCCCAATATTTATTCCTTAAAGCTGAGCTCCATGCACTGCCCCCACCTAAAGTAACATCACGTTAAGATTAACAGGTATGATTTTAATAAAAGTTGAAAAACAACTTTTGAAATAACATTTGCTTGTTAAAAGCTTATTAAGTTTTTCTGCTTGAGTTTAGAGTTGCTTTACATTACATGAGAAAGTTGAGATTGGCATGCAAGTCCCATCTTTGGCCCCATTTGCCTTCCAAGTCTTAACAAGGAGGACATAATTTTCCAAAAGAATCCTGCACAGTTACAATGACTAAAGTTCGAATATTTAGATTCCCAATCATTACAGTCTTTCTTTTATTCCAACAAATGTACAAAGTAATTCATTTCCTACTGCACTGCTTTACAGAACCAATTCTGTCACAATGTTGAATTTATCTGTAAAAAATAAGTCAAGGCAACTGGACTTGCTGTATTTTTCTTGAAGACGTTTTCACAGATATACCATGACCTGGATGAATGAGAACTTTCACAGACAAAATGTTGAGTTTAGCTCCAAAGGGTTCATTCATGTTGCAAAAATAAATAATGTGGGAAAACCCTGGGTTACATCATACATTAAACTTATATATCTGGACTTACTGTGCCATCAGACTTGGAGTTTGTTAAAATTAACAGACAGGTTTGTAATAAAAAAAATGGATTGAATGGGAGTTGCTCAACAAGCTCAGTTTATTAGAAGGGGGGAAGAAAAGTACAAGCTTGTGTGCAATTACAAGATAATTTATTCTCTGCTTCCAAGAAAGGTTTAGCTACAAGTAAGCAATTTACATTGCAGCTCTTTCCCAAGCTGTAGCTTTCCCTTCTAGGAAGTGAGGAAAATAAAAGCCTATTTTAAGACTGGCCACCGACATGCACATGGAAAGTGAAAGAGATCGGAGTGTGATGGGGTGAAGGAGGATCAGAACTCAAATTTTTGCTACTGAAAAAGCTGTGATGGTCCAATGTAAAGCACACCCTGTAGTGCAGGCACTCCCCATACACTCTTAATTCCTGGTTGAATCCAAGTCACAGTTAGGTTCTTGCCTGTGTCTTTAGGCTCCATTCACAAATAGCGTTTTGAATTCAGCACATTTTTTTCAGACCGAAAAACGTGCGGACGTACGCACACACAAAATTTTAAAGATGCACATTTTCTGCGCGTTTGCGGCTATAAAGTCTTTTGGGGAATACATTCTATAAGAATGTATTCCATGCTGTTTTAATGGAGCCTTAAGTGACAGTACTCCGGTACCAGACGCTACATTGCAGAAGAACACATTGTCACAGAAACAAGGTGGAGGGGAGGAGAACAGTAAGGACAGCAACATTGGAAGGGCCTTCCATGCAGCAAATCTGATTCAAAGGCGCCCTCATTGAAGAAAAAGTATTAGGACGTGTGTGTGTGTGTGTGTGTGTGTGTTACTAGCACACACAAGGGTGGCTCCATAAAAACCTGCGAGGGAAAGGAGCCACCCATAAACAGGATAACAGGAACAATACTCAGGGGACCAGCTGAATTTGTTAGAAATTAAAACTTCGAAACATCATGGAGCAGAATCCATTGTATGTGATTTCATCAGCATTTGGAATAGCTTAAAACCCCCTGCCATGTTCCACAATATATGACAAAGCACCACATTGTGTTGCATTGAAAAAAAAATAGTGGCATGTACGATTTTTGGTAAATTTTTGTGTGTTGGCAACCCTCTGATTTCACTGGGTAACCGCAACACAGCACAACAAGAACGGCAATGGGCATTTAAGGTTTCAGAGAAGCTGCTTCTATAGTGGTTTTTTACTCAAAGGATTTCAACTTTTGAACTAGAGAGACCCAAATGGGAATCCTGAGAGTTTACAGTGACTAATTAAAACTGTAAAACATTCAAAGAAAATGTTCAGTTCAGCCAATAGATGTGTTCTTCCCCACATACTGCTACAGAAAGTAAAGCACACACGGCTGGAACTGCACTTACCTGACACTTTTACCCTGCTCTTGTAGCATCTTTACTAGATCTGCAATGGGGTACTGAGCTTTAGCAGCACACAGGCCATAACCTGAAAAAGAGCCAAAGAAACATCAGGTTAAAAGAAACAGTTTTGGAAGTAAAGCCTTGTAATATATACAAAAAGACACAGCCTATCTGGTAAGGCCTTGTGTTTTACATTGAAGCGCAACGCTGACATTTCCTAAATTACCAGGAAATGTTGGGAACATCATGTCCTGAGCCTAGTGTATGTGCAGCCCATGAATTCCTGCCCCTGCAATACAGGCAGCACAGCATCATGGGAGAGGTAGACCTGCCAACCCTATAAACAGTTTATTAAACCTCATTGTATCTGGAGCAGTCCAAAAAATCCACCGCTCCAATTCCCAGGCCACACGTACACCCCATTCACACCTATGCGTATTGTAATATGCGCGTCTGTCGCGCGACCGTCACGCAGTTTTTTTACCGCGATTCGCGGTAAAAAAGTCGCGCGATTCCAAAGGCTACTTGGCAGTATACAAATGGAAAACGCCCTACAAAACGGACCAATACGCAGCAAAAAACGCTCCGGGACCTTTTCATGCGTGGGCCGTTTTGTAGTGCGTTCGGGACGGGCGGAAATACGGACAGGTGGGAACGATACCATTGACTACAATGCAATTTATTTTTTTGACCGTTTTGTAGAGCGTTCATCGAGCGTAGGACGCGCTACAAAACGGTCAGGTGTGAATGGGGCCTTAACCTGGCTATACACCTTCAGATTTTCTATGGTCAGATGGAAAAAAGTGCAACAGATTCCTCCATCTACACTAAACTGTGGATGGAAGAATCTCCCTCTGGGCCAAGCTTCAGTATCTTGCTAGTTGGCCCTGCTGGCTCTCAAAATACCTGAACAATCTGATTGGATGCAGGCATTCTTCAGGTGTTATGAGAGCCAGCGGGGCCGACTAGCGAGATACTGAAGCTTTATCTTGATCTGAATATTCTGATCCTCAATGTTTATTCTGGAAGTCTTTCATCTGCTTGTCCTCACACATTGAAACGCCATCCAACCTTTTGCATGCTGCCAACACATGCCCCTATAAAATATGCACAAAATGGGGAGTGCAGATACAAACTTGTGTTACTCATACTAACTCTGTCTCTTCATTTTAATTTCAGTCTGTGTGTAATGACCAGAAGTTGTGAATAACACTGCAAACATAATGACAGGCACAGCCAGTCAGTCATTTTCCATCTGTTAATCACCTGGAGTAATGATGATGTTATTGGCCTCCTTTATCATGTCAACTGCACCATCCAGGTTGATTTCTGTGTGAGTGCCAGTAATTTCCATGGGCTTGCCTCCAGCAGTGGATGTAGTTCCATAGCCACCAAGAATCACATTGGCAAGGGATCGGTTCATAGCCTAGAGAAAGAGAAAAGGTCAAAAAGTTAGGCCAGTTGAGAAAAAAAATCTTGCATCACTACATCAATGAGCTATTACGTTGCTCTCGTTCATAAGGATTTTTATGACCGAGAGTTATGCTGCCGTATTAGTGGCAGAGTCAAAGCACAGTCACAGGACATGGTAGTCAAAAGAAAGGTAGACTGAATAGTTTAGAATTCATAAGCATGATTCACAAATTAAAATTGGAGCATCAGTTTTGGCAATGGGATTTTGTTTCAACCTAAGCGGTGCTACACATGAGATGTTGAAGTGGGAAAACTGGAGAAAAGATTCATGAAAGTCTTCCCAGAGCAGCCAGATTCCCCGTTACATTTTCCTAGTGCAAGTTAGAGAATGATGGCAAAATCCTAACAGATTGCCTGGCATGTGTTGCCTGTAGCAACCACAGCTTTCCTAATGCAATTGAAACCTGTACTTGGTATAGAATAGTTGCAATCTAATGGATAGCAATAGACAGCCTATACTAAAATGGGCAACATAGTGGAGCACTGGTTAGCACTTTGGTCTTGCATATTATATGCATTTGGCTACTACGTGCTATACTTGTATTATTGGGTTTTTACAAGGCACTCAGAAATAAACTAGTAGGTAGATTGCTATTTGAACAAGTTTACCCTCAGGGTAAGTGTGTGAAAAACGCTCTCCATAACAGATTATAAGCATCTTCAGTAGCAGATATTAAATAGTTTTAGGTGTGGAATGTGATGGAGCTGCATAAATACATCAAATGAATTTAAACTTTTGTTTGATCCCTTACATTTATGTGTGCTCAGATGGTCTGTGGAGGGATTCACTACGGATGCACACAGGCTGCCATACCAAAGCGACTAATAATGTAACACAATATGCCAATTCACAGGCTCAGGATTATACCATCAAAACTGAAGAACACAGAGATAATGTTTAGTCTGTGAATAGGAGTTATAAATGGTATGTATGGTATGTGGCAAGACAATTTTCTCTCATTGAAAAAAAACAAAAAACTTCACATGCTACTCAGTGGCTGGCAAAAATGGGTATTAGCTTGATTTTACTTTGATACAGTTCAAAAGGGTCTGCTAGGGTGAAAATAGACAAAACATTACACACAGACACTAATCTTGAAAAATTGTAGCCTTATATGTCCAACATGACTGCATCAAAGACATTTCAATAAAAAAGAAGTTTATGTATATTTGGATCAGAATTACACAGGAATTTATGAATGCATCAAAGCTACCTGCTGTAGATAGCCATTCTCCGAGTTAAGCTCATATTTAAAAGAATGTAAGCTGTCAATTTAATACAAAGATATACAAAATTCCTCCCACCTAAATCTTGGCCCTAGTGTAAGGCCCGGCAAACGCCCAGGAACCAGAGAGCCAATGTCTGCCTGCAACAAAGCTTCTAAAGTGCAATTTCAATATTAGTAAAATTGTAATGTCAATGTTCCCACGGTGCCTAGCTTGAAGATACTTCCCTAAATACTTCCCTTCAGCCCCACTCTTGAGATCCTTCTACTAGAATGTAAGCTCTCACGAGCAGGGCCCTCCTAACCCTATTATACTGAAAGGGTATTGTATATTATATTGACTGTATTGTCTACTCCATTTTGTAAAGCGTTGCGCAAATTGTTGGTGCTATATAAATCCTGTATAATAATAATAATAAACTGTTCTGTCTTGACTTTGCAGAAAAAAAAGTTCCAGCTGCGTCTAGTTCCTGTTACTTGTGTGCAGTGCTCATTCTTATGGCTGGTACATTACCCTTTGGATGGCTGGGGATTGTCATCAGTACACTGAAGTTCCATGCAGACCTCAGATCATTGTGGTGGCTAGCCAAAAGATGCAGGGAGGTCTTCTGTTCCAGGCATCACTTATAGCGCTCTGCGCTGGTCATGTCACGATGACCTAGTAAAGCAAGTGTGGATTATAAGGCCTCCCTGCATGTACAGGCTGGCACTAGGATGATGGCCCAAGGTCTGTAAGGAGCTGCAGTGAGTACATCTGGGTGAATCTATAGATGTGTTTTCTGCAGGAGACAGTGTTGGAAAAGGAAAAAGAGGCACTAGGTTACACTTGCCTTGGTTTCTGTCTTTGGATCCCTATTAATAACCATGTGAAGGAATGGATAAAGATACCATTTTGAAATTGCATCAGACTTTTGCATCTACCATTTCCTTTTAATTTATTGTTATACAGATGATGCTAAACAAGGCAAAAACAGGAAAGTATAAAGAACATGCTAGTGGGCTGATAATATAAAAGGATGTTGGCTACACCTGAAGATGTCTGCAACACGGATTGGCATTTCTGGAAGATTGATCAAAGCTGTGGAAACTGCAGTATAAGGTTTCTAAATGCAAGATAATGAATTATGGGGAAAATAATGATCTGACAAGAGTAAAATATTGGAGGTACAGTCTAGGCCAGAAACGCAGAGGAAAAAGATTTGGGGGATGCTTACTTCAGATGATTCTGAAATGTGACAACAATGTGGGGAAAACAAAGAGAATTCTGGGGTGCATTACTACAGGGGTCACCATCAGGAGGAAGGAGGTCCTGATTTCTCTATATAGATTTTTAGTTATCACTAGAGATCCCCAGCAGGCAGAAGGAGGTCTATAATAGGTTTTGGATGTCAGATTTCTACATAGATTTATGAAAACAGTTAACCTGATTTTTGTCGGGTAAAAAAAATATATATAGAAGTTACCGGGGATAGTTGCACTTTAACAAATTATAGAATCCAAGCAGTGAACAAATTGCTTTTTTTTTTAAAACAGCAAAAACAAAATGTTGCGTGCGTGCGTGGCTGGCACGCAGGGGACACAGCTCAGTGTATGCCCTGCAATATACAACTCAAACTACACATGATGCCGGTGGCCCCAGACTGACCTGGCTGATTATCTGCTTACACACATCTAATCATTCTCTGTCTGCATCATCAGACACCAAAGTGCCAAACACAGCAGTGGAAGTCCCCAGTGCAAGGTCTCCCCAGACACGCACAGCACTGGATAATACAACAAATATGCATCTAGCCTGCCATAAGAAATGTTCTCCAAAGAAGAATGCTGGAGCAATCAAAATATTTCGACTGTCACCTCCTCATCTGCAATAGATTATCTCCAGCAGATAATCCTGTGTGCTGGGGCCGCTCACACACTCAGAAGGTTATGTAATGTCGTTATGCTGCCCCACTGTGGTCTGACCAAATCAGGACAAGACTGAACAAGAACTAGATAGACTAAAAGAAATGTCATCACGTTTGTCTTGCTACAGAGTAAATATTACAGAAAACACTTAAATGGAAACTATCATCATCGAGGCTGCCATTAATGGCCGACCCCGACAGATCTTTTTACATTCAATATATTAAAGGGGAAAAAGTCAGAAATCTGTATCTGCATATGTCTTGGCTCACTCTCCAAAATCGCTATACTTCTTCTGGATCAAGGACTACCAAATTATTAAAGTCAGGAGAACATAATACTGACGCAACTAGCATTTTTAGAAGGTCAATAGCTGCCAATGCATTACTCTCATAAGGGGTTCACTTTAAAATGTACAAAAAATACTGGTTGCCTGGCTCTCCAGTGTCAAAAGATTGAGTCTTGGACCAAGCATGCGGATTAGGAAGTCTTTCAAGATCAGCATCTCTGCAATATAAGAAGTATTAAACTCACCTACCTGGCAGTCCATGAATGTCCTCTTTGGTATTCGATACTTCTGGAACTGGTAAACTGAACTCTGGAAGCTGTGCCCAAAAAGGCAGGCAGAGGGCAAAGGATTAGTCAGCAGCCTTGCCTGTGGTCTCCCTGCAGCTTATTTTTCTTCCATTACCTATCATGCCTTGTTCTGTATGTATCCATGTGTAAAGATGGCCATAGTGATACAGACAGGGCTTGGCTTCCTCATGTCCACCTCCAACAAGGAGAACAGTAGTGACAACACCAAATCTCACTTCAAATCTCCTGAGACTAGAAGCCAGAGGCAGCAGTGCCTTGGATCTTACACTGCAGATATACATCTATGAGGCTAAAGGTACAGGGGGTGCCTAGGTACCCTCACATACCAGGAAGGGCACTGCCATTTCTCAGGTTGCATTCCATACAAGGTATATGCTTCAGGGTATAGCTTAGGCAGAACATTTCTAAATGTTTCCTATAAACAGGAAATCTTTACTTTTTGGTTCCAGGGCTACTTTGAAGAGGTACTTGAGGCAAAACTATCATTTCAGTTTTGGACAGTGTGGCAAAGGGCTAGAACGCATCAAGTTTTATTGCTGTGCCCCCTCTTGGGAGACTTCTATTACGTATCTGAACTGATGTAGATAACACATCCCAACAGCAAGAAAGGAGAAACTCTATTTTAATCCAAGAAAATAACCAACCCCCATGATAAAACATGTGCCCTCCTGGTATCTTGTAATATGTACAATCAATCATCATAATGTATAAGCAGTGGGCACAGAGATTTTTAAAAAAGTGTTTTTTCTGTGTGCTCCCAGACCCCAAATACCTGCAAAAAGCCCCAGTCTGAGAACAGTTGACAATAGATGACCCAGAAACAGAAACATTAGTTACATTCTTGGTACAAGACGTCAACAGCACATGAAATTTTATAGGATCCAAATGAAAGGTTTGTGAAAAATAGAACTGTTCAATTAGTACCAATTGCCTGTATTTTACAATTCGATGGAATAGAATGATGAAAACCCAATATGAACAGCATTTACATGTCTTAACCACAAACCCATCTAAACTGCCACAATCAATAGCTACTGTGGGCAACATTTTTAATCTACCGTAAAAGAAGGAAAAAAAAAAAAAGTGGTGCAAAGACACATCATATGGACTATAGTGAAATCAGAAAAGGTTGGCTAAACTTGTAAATACAATGTCTGAGTTTGATGTTATATGGGCTCCATGGATAGGACATTTCTTGCACCCCGTCCCCACCACTCCAATTTCTACATATTTAATGTGGTGCCCATGTGGGCTATGTGCCGGTCACTCTTCTCTCTCTTCACTTCCCGATTTTGCCCCCCCGCCCCCCCCCCTTCCTCACCTTACCCTTTTCCTTCCTCTCCCATTGCCCTTATAATTCTGGGAACGCAGCTGTTATCACACAGCAGCCAATACATCCCATGTCACTTTGTTGGAAATTTATATAGCGTAGAGTACGTTCCCTATTTTGAGAACGCCATTTTTGGACTTTTTGTTCCAGGTAATGCATGTACATTTATGTATTCTTATGTACACCATGATACTTGTCCCCCGTATAACTCATTCTATTAAAATGTGGCAACCTATGTCTATGTACCTTCTTATTTTAAGTTTCTATTGGCATCATTTCAACTTAGTTTCTTGTAGAATATTTATTATTTTTCTTATACATAGTATAAAAACTTAGATATTATTGTTAAGAGACCACCATATCATATTCCTCTACTATTAAAACCAAACCATTCTTCCCTTTAAGGACTCAACTAAAGCAAAGCCAAAAAAACCAAACATCTTTTTAACTTCGTGTCACCAAAAAATTAGATGGAATATAAAAAAATAAAAAAGGGAAGGGATAAATAAAGTGTATTCATTAGATTCCCCCCATACTGGAACTTCCTTGGCAGGGAGAAAGGCCATGGGTTACTTAGCCGTTCAACACACAGCTATATGTATTACAGATGACTGGTAGGATTAGTTATCAATGCAACAATTACATTGAGGGTCACATATACAAACCATTAAGGCCTCTTATTAGCAGCTTCAACATCAGTAGCTTTTATGGCCAACTACAAGCCATGGAATGCTGCTAAGTGTAGGGTGGTCCAATTAGAGCAGGCCTACAGGATGCATAGGAGGGACCTCTTCATATTCAGTACTTCTGAAACTCAAGACTCTTTTCAATGCAGTGATACAAAGCAGGGAAACAAACCGCCGAACAGACTAACATAATATTTTTCAAAGACCGCCGGACTATTCCCAAACATAAATAAGCCAACGCGGGTCTTAATTAATTTTGATTTTAACAAGCCTTAGCAACTTCTACACACAAATCACCCCGTTTGAGAAATGAGAATTAACTGAATAACCATTACATGACTTGGAGGTAAACAAATGTTGTGTTATCTGTATACTTTAAAGCGAACCAATTTAAGATGACACTGATTAAAAGCACACAGTACAGAAGACAGGCACAAATTTGATGCAGATCTCCCTCAATTTCCTCATTTACATGCTTCCCCTACTCATCAAACCACTTCTGACATCAAAGAGACGAGCGCCATTTAACCCTTTCACCATGCCAAGGAGCTCATGTGGGTCTGAAGAACAATCAAACCTTGTATGGTGCTAGCTAGATCAAACTCGGGAACTCGCAAGCAAAAAAAAAAAAAGTGGAGGTATAAATACTAACATACTAGTAAGAAAATACAGAATATCTGCTGTTGTACATGGAAAACATATCCGTATTAGAGGGCTAGAACTTCTAACGCTCTTATTTTTTTTTAAACCTGAATTCACCAACAGTCCTAAACCCTAAAACAAAATTGGGGCCCCATTCAATTAAAATTCTTCAAAAGGCCAAGGGACACGAGGAAAGACTAAGAGGGCCAAATGCAACACAAGACTCTGCTTTAGATTTATGCACGTGGACTATAAACTACAATCCCTGCACTGGCTTCCAATAACCCAAACGGAAAAAATTCTAAATATTTACAACTTACAAAGCCATCCACAACTCTGCCCCCGGGAATATCTCAAACCTTGTCTCAAAGTATCACCCTAACCGTCCCCTTCGCTCTTCCAAAGACCTCCTGCTTTGCAGCTCCCTCGCTCACCTCCAGGACTTCTCTAGAGTCTCTCCCATCCTCTGAAACTCTCTACCCCAACCGCTCCGTCTATCTCCCACTCTGACTGCCTTTAGGCGATCACTTAAGACTCATCTCTTCAGGGAAGCCTATCTCACCTCAAACTAACCACTCAACCATCACGTTCTCAGACAATTCATCCCCACACAGCTACTTCCTCATGCATCACTGGCCCCTCCCTTTAGATTGTAAGCTCTCAGGGGCAGGGCCCTCCTTCCCATCTTGTGTTTGAATTGTATTGTGATTGTAATATCTTCCTTATATTGTAAAGCGCTGCACAAACTGTTAGCGCTATATAAATCCTGTATAATAATAATAACGTAACATCCTCTACACCGAGTTCAATGTACCGTCACGCCCCCCTCCCACCCTAAAACAAAGTGAGCTGGCAACGCAACAGAAAACGCAGCATAAACAGATGGATAAGTGTGAAGCCAGATTATGGATATTCTCATGGTGAAGTAGAGAAAATATACAAAGTGAGAATACACGGGCTTCCATTACCAATTTCCTTATTTTAAAAAATCCAGACTGTCTTTAGCTTTGATACCCTCCGATTCATTGACCTAAGACAAGCATGCATAGTAGAAAGTCAGAAATTCCAACCTCCATACTTGCTCCTGGTCTATGCTTCAAAGTGCTGAAACCACTAGATCAGCATTTTCTGGAAACAACAATGGCAGCCTACAAATTTGATCAGTGCTTGTGATGTGAACATGCACTGTTGGTGGGACTTGAGGACCAACTTGGATAATACTACTAAGCCAAAAGCATTTGTATTTGAAAACTGGAAATAAAACACTTGGGATCTGTGTAGTTCCTAAGAGCCAAAACTCCATGTTTGTTTGTTCTTTTTACACTTCTGGTGAATCGATCTCAAACTGAAAGCAAGCTCCTGTCATACCTGAAGCAGCTGAAAGAACTCAACACTTTTTGTTTTACTTTTTTTCTTGCATATAGGTGGGAGGCAGCTGAATGATGACCGTTCTCCAAGGTGTAAAGCACCAGTGGATGTGTAATTTATCTTTTTTCTCTCTCATTATATCTTTAATTTAGTTGGTACACATAATAGAGGTAGTTTTAGCACCGTTTTTTGCATTGCGTGAAAAACAGAAGTGCTCTGCAAATGTATAAAGCTGCAGCCCTCCAATGCTGCTACTGGTTTCCTTACCACACACATGATGTAGGAGAGAATAGCTCCAGAAGAACCAATGAGGGCACCCACGATGGTAAGCAAGTTGTTGTTGAGCAGGAATCCCTCAGCACAAAGGGCCCATCCAGAGTAACTGTTCAGCACGGTGATGACCACAGGCATGTCTGCCCCTCCAATGGCAGCTGTGAGAGTGACACCCTGTGGAGAAAATGTAAGCAGATGGCATGAAGAAGAAAAAAAGCACACAAAAATAGTAGCAAATAAATGCTGCAAACACAACCAACATGACATAACCAGAACAGCAGAAGGAAACAAACTTTAAGGAAGGTTCCAGGGGTTTGTTTTTAAATGTGCTCCAAAAATAAAGCAGGTCCAAGCACTGGGACCAGAGTTACAACATTTCTAAAAGCAAGCAAGGCTCCCGCTTTATCCAGGACTCCCAGCTGCTGCTGTGCATGAAACAAGAAAAAACAGATTATGGAGACCTACACCCAGAACTCTTTTTGTTATTAGCAGAGTGGGTAAAGTTTGATCACCAGTGGCAAGATGGTCTACTTCTACCATGGGCACAACTAAGAAATGTCAAGTTCAGCTTTTTAACTGAACACCTAGTGTCATGGGATGGAAGATCTTCCTGCTCGATCCCCACTTACCATTTACATCTAGGACAGCTACATACTGCATGGCCAGCGATTTTAAAAATGTAAAAAATACGACACCTTACATAGAAAAAAATGTCTAAAAAAAAAAAAGGCACAAGATTGGCGCCATGTGCTCTCCTCTGTAGCCTGCAGATCTCCAAACTGTTGGCTTTGACAAACGTAGACCGCCCTCCGTGAATCAGCTTCCTGAACGCAAGAAAAAAACTACTACTACTAAAAAACTACGACACAGTGTCGTCTGACTATGTTTTACATTAGCTTTACATCCTGTACAACAGTACCCAGAAAAGGAAACACAACTTTCAAAGGAAATTAGGAGGTCTAAACCTAGCTACCAAGGCCACTGTACAAGAATCAGGATGAATTCTTCACTAAAGCAGAAAATCCCTAACTGTGAACAAAAGAGCAGCTCAGTTTGTCTCTCACCATGACAGCAGACAGAGCAGAGACAGAGCCGAGGCATGTAATACCAGTGGTATAGCTTGGGTCCATCATGTATGGGATCATGCCTCCAGCACTGGCTGCCAGTAAGCTAGCATTCATCACATGTCTTCCTGGCAGAAGGAGAGGGGCAGAGTCCAGGACACCTGTGAAAGAAAGGTAAAAATAGTCATAAATAATTGGCGTCCATCATGCTACAAAACACATATTTACAATAATACAAGGAATTCACACATGCAAAAAAATGTGTTGTAGCATTATTTTTTTATGAAGTGGACTTTACTCAACACTATGTTAGACCGTGAGAAAGAAGAATCTGTCTGGATAACTTAAAAATTGAACCAAAAAAAAAAAAAAAAGAAAAATCACTTTTTGTGACCTTGTCACATTGCTCTTTCAGAATCTCTTTAGAGCCCACCTTCAGACCACCCTATTACTCAATGTCAGGCACTCCGCCACCACAAAATACCCAGTCCAGACACATAAATGAAACGGTAAAGTAACCAACTCTGATGTGACAGTGTTGAGAAATAGCGGCCAATCACTGCATCATAGTAGGAGGTCACCTGATGCCCCAAACTGTGAACACTATGCATGTTTTGGCGGCAGCAAGAGACAACTGCAACGTGGATCAAGTAGGCAAGACTTGGAACCCCTGTCAAGTAGGGATGTTCAGATATCAAGTACCGTAACTTGGTACACGTGCAGATACTGTTCCAGCTCCAAGACTGGAGGGGAAAAAAACCCTCAAAAGTTACCAGGCAGCTGTCATTTTTAAGGAGCATTGGCTTCAGGGCTCCTGGGCATCCTTGTTTTAATGTATGATTTGACATATATATTTTTTAAAATTATTATTGATTTATATTATCTTGAAAAATTAAAAATTAAACCAAAAAAAAAAAAAAAAGAAAAATCACTTATAGTGACCTTGTCACATTGCTCTTTCAGAATCTCTTTAGAGCCCACCTTCAGACCACCCTATTACTCAATGTCAGGCACTCCGCCACCACAAAATACCCAGTCCAGACACATAAATGAAACGGTAAAGTAACCAACTCTGATGTGACAGTGTTGAGAAATAGCGGCCAATCACTGCATCATAGTAGGAGGTCACCTGATGCCCCAAACTGTGAACACTATGCATGTTTTGGCGGCAGCAAGAGACAACTGCAACGTGGATCAAGTAGGCAAGACTTGGAACCCCTGTCAAGTAGGGATGTTCAGATATCAAGTACCGTAACTTGGTACACGTGCAGATACTGTTCCAGCTCCAAGACTGGAGGGGAAAAAAACCCTCAAAAGTTACCAGGCAGCTGTCATTTTTAAGGAGCATTGGCTTCAGGGCTCCTGGGCATCCTTGTTTTAATGTATGATTTGACATATATATTTTTTAAAATTATTATTGATTTATATTTAGGGATGCACCGATACCATTTTTCCAGACCAAGTATAAGTACTGATACATTTTTGTTTAGTGTGATCTGCCAGTTTTTCTTAAACAATACAGAGTAATGATTTCAGGACAGTGGTGGAGCGCCAGTGCCCCTTCTCAGCTGCAAACCTGGTAGTTCTAAAATGCCAAGAATCGGCACTGGTAACTGAACATCCCTACTATCAAGTTCTTAGTGATACTTTTTGTGGTGACAACAGTCTGGGGGGAGGATTTCCCTAAGTTTGGAAAGTTTTCTCCTCACTTCCTGTTGGGGCTGCAATCCCCACTGAAAAAACTGATATGTGTTTTAAAGCCCATCTCTGGGATAATAGCAACCACCTCTCACCCCCCTCTAACTAATTGCTGGATTATAAAAACAAAAAAACAAACTAATAAAATCTAAATGCCTTTTTAACTGAGGTTACATGACACTCCAGCCCCTAGCTTTCTCTTCTCTTTTGTTTATACAGGTGAAACTCGAAAAATTAGAATATCGTGCAAAAGTTCATTTATTTCACTAATGCAACTTAAAAAGGTGAAACTAATATATGAGATAGATTCATTACATGCAAAGCAAGATAGTTCAAGCCGTTGTGATGATTATGGCTTACAGCTCATGAAAACCCAGATCCACAATCTCAGAAATTTGTTGGCAGTGTGGGCAGGTGCCAAGTCCTGCTGGAAAATGAAGTCAGCATCCCCATAGAGCTCGTCTGCGGAAGAAAGCATGAAGTGCTCCAAAATCTCCTGGTAGACGGCTAAGTTGCATTAGTGAAATAAATGAACTTTTGCACGATATTCTAATTTTTCGAGTTTCACCTGTATAAGGGGAGCGTCTTTCTCTGGGTGTCCACATCACATGATGTGGGACACTTCAAATTGGCTGCCCAAATGAGCAGACCGGCCTGGCCTGCATGCTTGTAGCTGCAGCGTTGGGTTAGCGGTCGAAAGACTTCGGCAAATAGATTTTGAATCCACAGGTAAGAAAAATCCTTGCAATATTGGTTGTGAAGGGGGTTCATAGTTTGTCTGGAATGGGGCTTCAACTATTCCCTGCCCTATTCAAAAGGAATAAAACGTTTTGGCCCTAGGCATGCTTTAAGGTGCATTGACCTGCACAAGTATTTCTGACCTCCTAGGCTGCATCAAACTGCTCTTCCATTCCCATTCACTTGTACAGAGAGTAAAGCATTTTATAACAGCAAAAACTGCTGCCCATCAGCACAAGAAGGACCCAAGTGTAGCCAGGACAAGCAAAGTCCAAGACTGCAGCACCAAACAGAATAGTTCCTCAAACATAAACCATTGAAGGATATTCCAACCAATGTTTCATGTTGAGATTTAAAACAAAGAACATTACATTTGGCTTGCACTTCAATTAGAGTTAAAACAACAGAAGAATATTGAAACATGAAGAACCCAGTTGTGAATGGATGCAGCTGGCAGTTTTATTGGCTATAGCAGACTCCTGAAATGCATTCAAAGAACGGGATGAACAAGGAAGCCATAAAATGGATTAGATCATCGTACACAGAGTGATATGGCAGGTCTAACAATTAGCAGGTGCTATACAGACAACAATGAGATGTCAAGTAGGTTTCCAGGGCTACATTTTTCCATTAAAAGGGAACGTATTGTGGTTTTGTATATATAATTTTCCTTTTATGGTCAGGATCGAAAAATAAGGTTAAAGAAATATTTTTGCTAAATAAAATATATTGAATGTTATACATGTCCTGTCCAACCAGTAGGCTGCACTCTAGGCTACTTTCCTGGCAAGTTTCCCCTACAAAGTCAATACCTGTTGATCCTGCCAGTGAAGTCCACGTATCAAAGCTTCCTTTGACTGGCTGGAAATGATGCTGCACTGCTCCTGAAGCCTGTAGCTTGTCAATCAGAACCTGGCCCTGCCCACTGCTTTCAGGGTTGACAGAACAGCTACTGTTGCTGAAACCTGTGAGATGCCCCACTGTGATCTGCCCTGTGTGCAGGACAACTAAAAGAGGAATTTGGCTCAGTCAATGAGGGTAAAGGAAGTTTTTAATTTACTTTAGGAGGCTTGTGCATATATTATATGGTCCCACGCCACCATCTTCTTTCCTTATGTCATCAGAAGCCAGCCGTGTTTTCTGGTTCTTGCAGCTGGGCCCACTGATGACGTGCTAAGGCGCATGCGCAGTGGGTTGCTGCAAAGCCTCCACGGATACATGATGTGTGTATCACAGGAGGCTTCAAGCAGCTGGGGGCCACATCATTCTCACCTAGGCAAGAAGACCAGAAACGAGGGGCAGCTTGAATTTAAGAAAATATATTTCCAAAAAAATATTCAGTGATTGCAAAAATTTAACTTCTACCTCCTTCCTTTTACACAAAGTGGGTGAACAGGGTGAAGGCCCACTTTAAGCAAAGCTGGCATTTCACTGGAAGCTGTGCAGACATTTGGAAACTAGGATGGCCAACAATTCTCATCCTCTGAAACAGGCAACCAATCTAAAACAAGGTTTATATTAAAACCAGACATCCCCTTTAACAAAGGCAGATCACCCAACTAAGCTAGCAGCAAGAAGGAAAGGCTCATGTGCAATGCATGAATCGACACTTGGAAAGGATTCTAACAAAAGGAGTATGAGAACATCGGGACTCCAGCAGTATCCAAAGTGCCAGACAAAAGGTTAGATGCTCAGTGGCTTTTGTTTGGGGTATAATTTCATTTGAAATTGCAATTGTACTGAACCATCAAAATAATGTAATTTCTCTAAATCCTAGATAGATGAATAAGTAATACTCTCCTATGGTAAAAAAAATCTGTTTATATGGTTTAGTAATTCAGAGATTAAATATGTGCATGCTTTGATTTACATATTAAAATATCAGAACTGTCAGAAGAGATAAATAATGATGAAGCAGACCTACAGGGAATGGTAAACTATTATGTATGACATTTACAGTATCTAGTAACTCTTGGATTATAAATATCAAGGCCACACACCTAGTCAACATGTCTCAGGGCCCTGCGTCCAAGTTAAGTAATCAAGGAGGAGGTAGCATATTAACGGGTAATCCACCCCCCCAAGACTTGTATTTCAGATTTGGTCAGATGCAAGTAGGTTGAGTCACACACATGAATGATACCTCTGGGGAACTTCAGCAGACACATCTCACTCTCTGGGCTACAGTAGGAGGTGGTCTCACAGAGCTGAATCCTCAGTTTTTTTCCACATAGTTAATAATGTAGCAGAAGGACTGTGCTTGCCATGCTTGGCTTTCCTAAAAAAACATGCAAGTCAAAAAAAGTGGCAACGCTAATAGTATCCTTAAAAGCAGACACTTCGAGAACCAAGAATGCCAACTCCTGTCAAGAATTCTGCAATCCCAGAGCAGGGTGCTTTGTAATGGAAAGACTGGCCAACCCCTTCCCATTTCATACCGGTTTGTGAGGCTGGAGTGGTGGACCAAAGCCAGTGACCATGGAATATGGTTGGCTCCCCATTACACAAATGCTGTGTATGCTGTTCCTGAGCTTTGTAGGGCATGAAGGTTGCTTTTAGTAAACAAGAGACTAAAAATACCAATGCAAGATTTAAAGCAAACCTTTCACATGTGAAATGCACAGGTTGCCATTACTGATCACCACCTGAAAATGCCCTTCACTCATTGACTTGGATGAAGTCTAGGAAAGTCAGAAGTCTACCTGCTCACTTGTTCCAAATTAGTGACCCAAAGTATAGAGGCCAGAGGGTTGGCATGATAGCCAGACAACTAGTATTTTCAGGGGGGACAAGTCATCAATAGCAGCTTCTATGTCTGTCGTGGAAGGTTTCTTTTGACAGACAAGCCCCCGCCAAAGCAGAATTTGTAATTTCAGTAGGACACCTGCTAGGGCTGGACAAACTCCTGGGGCGAGATGGAAAAAAGTAACACCTGAATACAATATGACAATGACAGATTCTGGATATGTATGGCACATTGCCCATCCTCCAACACCTTTAAGCCAATGCCATATTTATAATTTTGTATAACAATCATGTGTCGAGCGAATTTGTGAATTGATCAAATATAAGACCTACCCTGAAAATAAGACCTAGTTGTGACCATTCCCTGGGCCATTGGTGGCATAAGGGGGAACTTGGAAGAGCCGCGGGAGAGAATCAGTGGGGCCAACGAAGCCAGCGCTAGAGGAAGCGAGGCGGCAGCGGAGGGAGCAGAGCCGCATAAGCCGATGCTTCCTCTATAGCGCCGGCTCCCGTCACAGGCGGAGTGCTACCAAATCCACTCCGCCTGTGAGGAATCGATAGTGAAAGCGCGATTCGCTCATTCTGGTCTTATTTTCGGGGAAACGCGGTATATACAATTCAGTGAAATATGTGATAAGATATACGAGTATTCGATTTAAAAATATACACAATAGAGCATATCAAAACATGAAAAGATGTGAACAGAGTGATAAAAACAAAGTCCAATGTGCAACATTTATAATCGTGCAAATAAATGGAGGGGATAGTCCACCAATAGATAGATCCAGACTTCCCAAGTAAGCAATTACCACAGAATCCCGACAGACTTTTACCTCCACCCAGTGAATGCAAAAATTGGAACAGTGCTCACCTGGGGAGATAGACCCACAGAACTAGGTCTCAAAAAATCCCTTCTTAATAGGGGATGGAAGCCGTATGACTTAAGACCAGATAACCTTGTCAGCTCACAAACATCATCATTTCAAAGGGAGAAAATATAAAGAGGACATAGTACGTATCGTCAAAAAAATACAATTTATTGATTAAAAGCAGGTACTCACAATGTCACAGTTGACAAAAGGCATAAAACAAATATCCAATGGACACCACAGTACAAATCTATGGGTGCAATGGGACTCCTGGTCGTCCGGCTCAGCTGAGAAGAGTGATGTCAAATGCTTAGCCCCATATTTATCATTTTAGCGAGGTATGCATTTAAACAAACTACATAGGTCACATTCCTATGTAATCACCAACCTACACAAATCCAGTTATGACCATTCTGGCGTGCCATTTTTTTAAAATACATTTAGAACCAATGATTGTAAAGCTCTAGCTCCTGCCAAATTCATATACTCATGCACGCTGGACCAATGTGCAATTCAAACACTAAATGTGGCAATCCTGTCTTTGCTCTGCCATCCAACTTCATGAGGAACCAATTTTGCTAAAGAACGATTACCAATATGTCACCTGAATACTGGGTGGAGGATGGAGGGAGGGGAGGGGGGAGGGGCAGAGAAAAACAGAAGCATATGTAACCAAAATAGTTTCTTGAAGAAGCTGAATCAGTTTCATGAACTACACACAGGTAGGTTTGGGGTTTGCAGAATCAGACAAGTTTAATTGTTGCTGGCAGGTCCTGATGTACTAATGGATGAGAAAAGGGTCAGGACACATACAGCTGTTATCAATCTAGTTTGTTCTTTCAAAAGGCCATAGTTCCAGAGCACAGGATATGATCACTTTTTGGCATAGAGCTGTGTTTTATGTCACATAAGCAATCCTGACATGATATCAACTCTCTTACACAAAAACCACAATATGGACAATATAGGACTTTATTTTAACATGCATCTTATGTTCTGGGTACAATGAAAAAAAAATATATGAATTTATAATGACCTGCTGCTGAAATCAATAAATAAAACCCAAGAAAAGAATGCTTTTTTTTTTTGAAGGTGACTGAAAGTATTCCCTGCAAAGGAACTGCGATACACCCCCCTCCTGCACGGAGTGGTAAGGAAATATCACCCACTGAAGAACCTTCTGAAATAGACACTTTTGGAAATGCCAATCTCATGGTTGCCCGTTTGCTGTGGTTTCTTCTCCCAACTCCTACATCACTACAAGACACAGTAGTGATGGAGGGGTCGCCAGATTAAACCATTGCATCAGGATTTTGCCCTGAGCTCACAGCACAATAGCTACAGACCTCCAAACTTTGTGTGGCCTTCTCTTCTGGCAATCCAATGGATGTGTCTGGGTTTGGCGGTTGCCAGGAGAACGTTATTATGGTGTGGGGTTTCTTTTCAGGGGTTGGGCTTGGCCCCTTACTTCCAGTGAACTCCAGGGAACTCTTAAGGCATCAGCATACCAAGACATTTTGGACAATTACATGCTCCCAACTTTGTGGGAACGGTTTGGGGATAGCCCCTTCCTGTTCCAACATGACTGCACACCCGTGCACAAAGCAAGGTCCAAAAAGACATGGATGAGCGAGGTTGGGGTGAAGGAACTTGATTGCCCTGCACAGAGTCCTGACCTCAATTGATAGAACACCTTTGAGATGAATTGGAGCGGAGACTGCGAGCCAGGCCTTCTCGTCCAACATCAGTACCTGACCTCACAAATGCGCTTCTGGAAGAGAAGAATGGTCATACATTCCCATAGACACACTCCTAAACCTTGTGGATGCCTTCCCAGAAGAGTTGAAGCTGTTAAAGCAGCAAAGGGTGGGCCCACTCAATATTGAACCCTATGGACTAGGACTGGGATGCCATTAAAGTTCACGTGTGTGTAAAGGCAGGCGTCCCAATACTTTTGGTAATATAGTGTATCTTCGGTCTAAGCACAGGGCTGATAAATCCAGGCTGCTGGAGGACAGCAAAAACTGCCAATTATCAGTCATTTGTATTTTTCTTGCAGCGCTATAAAGTCATTTGTATGTAATTCTTGCAGCATTATCTGCTTTCAGAGTACTTCTTAGCAGGACTTGATCACTAGCAGAAAATAGGACAGCCCAACACTGATCCTAAAAACATCTACTTTGATTAAACGAGAATACAAGTAAATAAATAAAAAATCAAGTTACTACTAGAAGAACGCATTAATTCCTACAATTCAAAAGTGGAGATTACGACATGTCCATTGGTGACCGATAAGTAAATTCCTGGTATTAACATTAGCCAGAAAAATCCTCTTCCTTGTTTGTCCTCTGATCCTGGTTTACTTTGTTTCCAAGTCCTTCTACATTGACTGTATTTTTGTTTCATTCAAAGTGGACCTGTACTCTCGTTACAAGTAAATGTTGTAAATATCTTATTGTAATAGATGAAAAAAGTATTAGAAAGGCTGACATTTACATTTCTAGCTACTGGTTCTCCTATTTGGGTCATATAAGCCCAAGAATTTTGTCCCATAAGCTCTGTTGAGGTGCAGAATGAGCCAATCAAAACCAACTTTCCCCTCCACAAAATATCACATGAACAAACACTGCCACTTTAACCCCTTCATGACTGAGGCCCTTTTTTCCATTTTTATACCAGGATGAGAGGGAGACTAGAGCAACGTTTTCGCTAAGATCAGGATAAAAAGTAATGTATAGAATTAAAGAATGTCTCTGTCAGACACAAAGAAAACTATTTTGAAAAATAAGAAGCTCCGGGACCAGACCTCCATCCCTAGTGTGTTGCAACTATCAATGGTGAAGCGAACACAGACGTAGCATAATAGCAACAATTCCAGTTCCAAAATTCACAAGTTATACTTGGAGATTAAATCATTCCAACTATGGGAAGGTTTTTGTTTACACCACAGTTACTCTATTATACTGTAATTATGTAAGCTATGATATGCATCTGACAGGTAATAAAAAGGAACCATAACATTTTATTAAAAAGCCACACAAAAAAAAATCATGGTCTTAAAAAAAAAACCCTAAAAAGCAGCATTCCAGAAAGAGACAAAAAACTGACAAGATTGTTTCTAGAACAACTACAAATATATGTATCTCATAGAACTGTTGCAGTTTTTAGAAGCTGGGTGGCAGCAGGGAGTGCAGAGTATGAATTGTCTATGGCGCGGGGGAACACAATCTCTACCTCATGTACAGCAGAGCGAGTTAAAACACATGTAGGAAAAAATTGTTCCAAGACCTCCTTATATATAACACCCAGAGCACCATTCATCATATCCTGTTGTCCGTCTGACATAACCCTTAAAAGGGCACCTATAAAAGACTTTACACATCTGCATGGATAATTAACAAGTCACAATATGCAGCAACAATAACTTTTATTATTAAAAAGAAGTCCGTAATGCAGAATTCCAGGCAAATCAAACCTTAACCCTTGCAGTGGGGCTATCCGTGCACTGCAAGGTTTAAGTGCTCGCTTTATCTAGAGAGCTAAAATAACCAAGTACTCACCGGTACCACAATCCCGGCTTGCTCTTAGATCGCTCCCCCTCCACTCCAGCGGTCTAAGATCCTTGCAGTGCAGGGGTAGCCCCACTGTAAGGGTTAAGATTTGACTTGCCCGGAGTTCTGCTTTAAAGTCCAGTTGA
>NW_017306839.1:122305-152764 GCF_000935625.1 Nanorana parkeri
AAAGGTAGTGTAAAGGTGCCCATACACCTTCCGATTATCGTACGATAATCGGAAGGTGTATGGAAGGCGTGCAACAGTTTCTATTTTACGGTCGCACGTCTTTTGTCTCCCTAGCAGGCTTGAAAACCCACCGAGAATCTTACGATTTTCGGCGGATTAGTGGCGTTCTCGCGAGACAAATGCTGCACAAGCGCACACTGCCCGCTCAGCATTGCAATCATCGGAAGCCCGCCCCTCAGCGGGACGGGCTTTCGATGATCGCAAGTACGATCTGCCTGTCCAAGATGGGCAGATCGTACAAGCTTTTAATTACCTTACAACTATCACAGGATGAAAGTCGTGCGATGGTTGTAAGGTGTATGGGCACCTTTAGGCAACAGGTGTACAAAGCCAAGAACAAGTAGCCTGTATACATAGGCATTGGATTTTCTATGACTGTCATCCATAGGGCAGAGAAACCCAGATAAAAGCAAAGTCAAAATAAGTACTGTTACCACAACAAGAGAAAATATGTGCAAGTGCTACACTTTTAAATTTACCTAGCATGATTGTACTAAACATGAATATCAAAGGGTAGGTCCTATTTAAACCCTTTTCCTGCCCGCAATATGTAAACATCTTATTAACATTTGCCCTTTAAGAGCCACCAGCCAACACTTATTCCTTGTTGCGGACTCCGAATTCTGTCCATTACTGACAGTTCTGGTCCTATTGACAGACCGGAATAAATCATAGCGGTAACCAATCGTGTGATCACTGTGTCAGCTAAGACGCAGAGATCACACATGGATTGGGAGGCTTTATTGGAAAAAATAAAAGCTTACATCCCTGCAGCATGTATGTAAACAACATTACCACACAGTTGTATCTGGAATTCTCCATCAATAAAAAAATATAAATTTGTAATTTAAAAAAAAAAAAAAAAAAAAAAAAGTCTTAGGTTTTTGTGAATTCGTCAGTGTTTTAAAATGAATTAGGTATGCAAGTTACTGCCAGGTTAACCAACGTATACTGACCCTGCTATGCCCTGGGCATCGATCATTTTGGTCAAGTGTTAAAAGTCGGTATAAACTTGGCAATGGTGGTACATAAGATCTTTTAAAAAAATACAAAACGTACAGATCCAAAACTCATTTACTCACCTTGCAGTTTTCCATAGGCGACAAGTGAGCCACTGAAAGTGACACCACCAATGTATGTGCCTAGGTAGGCCACGATCTTCGTAAGATTGGCAGCTGGGTCGGTGGCAAAGTGTGGGTATTCAATCATGTATTCTGCCACGCAGGTCAAGACAGCAGCCAGACCAACCAGGCTGTGGAAAGCAGCTACCAGCTGGGGTAGATCAGAAATCTGGATGCGCTTGGCGATGGTGAGACCTGTTTTGTTTTTTAAGAAAAAAATAAGTTTTTTTTAGGGCTGTGGAAATTGAAGATTAATTTCTCGATTAATCTTTAAACTTTTTGATCGATTAAAATTATTTTGACCACTAATGAAAACACTCCCCTCTCCGCCGGCTTCCGGGAGTCCCGTCGGCGATCCGGTGACGCCACGGACACCGATGTCACCGGACTCCTCCCCCCTTCCCCAAGTGGCTCCGTCGGCTAACAAAGGGAAGGGGGGAGGAGTCCGGTGACGTCGATGTCCGTGATGGCTAACGAAGGGAGGGGTAAAGGAGTCCGGTGACCTTGATGTCCGTGACGCCACCGGACTCCTCCCCCCTTCCCTTCGTTAGCCGACGGAGCCACTTGGGCCGGTGAGTTTGCCCAAGAAACTTTCTGCACGAGCGCCAGCCAAGGCATTGGCCTATACACATACAGCACAGCAATGAAGTAATAAAATGAACTAGGATCACACTAATCCAGCACGTTATTATTCTGAGTTGCTCCACTCAAGCGGCGGCCATATTGAGTGGGGCACTTGAGATTAATAACGTGCTGGATTCGTGTGATCCTAGTTTATTTTATTACTTCATTGGTGTGCTGTATGTGTATAGGCCAATGTAGTTGGATCTGTATGTGCGTTATAATTACTCGGATTTAATCGATTAAAACATTTTTTTAATCATTACCAGCCCTAGTTTTTTTTCATTAAAAGCAACTCTGAGACAGAAAATCTAAAACATAATACAGAAGTGGAACACAAGGCCTTAAGGCAGGTTGTGAACCCTGGAACATTGGTGTAATAAACCTACACATTTGATGTCTTTACTGTTATGGAAGACCTTTAAATGCCTACCAAACCTTCATTATATGCTAGTACCACTACTCTATAATAAATATTCTCTTATTCGATTGCCTATAAATGTTTAAAAATCAAATACAAGTATCAAAATCATTGCAAAAATGTTTTTTTCCAGCTTGACCAGTAATAAATTTAATACAGACGATGTTACAATAGTGCAAAGTTTGTTTTAATTCTGCGTGTGTAATGGCTATGATTCATATCTGCATATGCTGACTATACTAACACTGAATGGCAGAGGATTATGGCACCTACATACAGGATTTATCCTTCAACTGTCACTTGCTAAAAGTTAACTCAGTGACTTAAAAGTCAACTTCGCCCCAAAATACATTTTGAGCGGCACAAGTGGATTGTATTACCCACTGGGTCATTAATTCCCTGGCGGTATGATTATCTCAGTATTTTTTCTCTTTCGATTTTTTACTTTTGAATTTCTTGCCGGTTCCGCCCCCCTGCAATGCCGGCGCTTGCAGGGAAGGAAAACGGAAGACGCCCGAGTGTCGGGGTTACCGCTTTTGGTACGGAAAATTTACCCCCAGAGCCACACTCTGGATTACCGCCAGGAAGGTTAAGGGACCTGGGTAGACAGTTTTTCATGCAGTAGTTTGAGATTTCAACCTCTGGCTCTAGAAAACTTTCTTAAATCTTTTATTCAATACTATGGAGAATCTACTGGAAGCTGTGAATTTTAAAGAAATGTGTAAGAACTCAGCATGAGATTTATATTGCCGACAACCACACAAAATGACTATTTTAGGGTGGAGATGCCCGCAGACAATATTTTAAGGTGCACTGCATTCATGTATAATCACGAAGGTAGTAGTATCAGTAGCTACAAGCCAAGCACCTGCATACACAAACACTTGTTGCACAAATGGACAGCATGCTCGGTATTCTGCATTATTTGCCGTTTGAAGATAAAAGGATTGCTCAGGGATCATGCCATCAAAAGGCACGACATTCCAATGTTATACCAGACAACAAGTCAGCAACATGCCTTGGAGGAAGGGAGGCATGCTACAATCGCTTGGAAAAGTTTACTCCTTCTAAAATAACTCTATTGTACTTCAAAGAAGCAACCTAGACAGGACAGACAGATCATTGGGACAATGAAGGAGGGGGCCGTTTATATGCTGGAGCACGAAAGCCGACTGCAACCAAGGTCCTCAAGTGAACTATGCAAGTCAGCCTGCCACGATCTGTTATTGTTTGAATAAGTTATATGTTCAACCACCAAAATTATAAAGGTCATGCTGGGCTACTGAGATATTACCTTTCAACTTTTATTTTAATAGTCACTCTACAATTTCTGAAGTCAAGGGTATTTTTTTTGCAATTCTTTGTCAATATTAACAACAACAATTAGGGTAATGAAGGAGTCTGTAATAATACCATGTCTTTTCATTCCTCATACCCCCTTAGACTGTGAAGTCTTGTAAGCTGTGCCCGCTTTATTCATTTCAAATAAAGTAACTTATGACGTGCCTACCGTATTTGCCGGCGTATAAGACGACTCGGCGTATAAGACGACCCCCTACTTTTTGTGTTAAAATATAGGTTTTGGGCTATACTCGTCGTATAAGACGAGTATAGCCCAAAACAATGTTTAAATGCACTTACTACCCTCCTTGGCGGTATTCCCGAGTGTGGCTCGGGGGTTAATTTTCAGTACCATAAGTGTTAACCCGGAGCCTCACTCGGGATTACAGTCTCTTACCTTGTCCAGGATCCCCACAGCGTTCTCCATCTCCATCAGTAATACAAAGACCGGCGGTGATTAGCTCAGCGCTGAGCCAATCACGGCAGGCTTTGTATTCATTAATACAAAGCCTGTATTAATGAATACAAAGCCTGCCGTGATTGGCTCAGCGCGGTATACTGTATGTAGCCAAAGCTACATAGAGTATACCAAAGTATACCCGGCGTATAAGACGACCCCTGATTTTCGGCCGATTTTTTAGGTCTCAAACCCCGTCTTATATGCCGGCAAATACGGTATTATACTTTAAGAAATACATTTTTTAATAGAGTGAGGAAGGTTCAGAACCCTGGTCAGGTTTTTCTTTTTGCTTTCCACAACAGTTGAGACTAGGAATGAAGAGGACTTTTCACAATAGGCCAGAAAAATATGAATCATAAGATAGCGAACTTCTCTTTACATGATCAAACTAGGTTTTTGTCATGGCTCTGCAAACATACAGTAAAAATTAAAGTAGTCAAAGTAATTACCACTGGAATAATGGATGTGTACTCACCAATGGTGCCACCAAGTGCCAGTGCGCCAGACATTTGTGCCAACAATTCAGGGTTTGGTTTAAGGGCACCAAAGGTAGCTACAATGCCACCAGCAACGCCTATCATACCCAGAGTATTACCAAGACGAGCAGTGCGTTGAGTGGAGAGACCGGCCAGGGCACCAACACAACAAAGGCCGGAGCCCAGGTACATCATCTGAAAAGAACAACAGTCCATTACCATTGTGACTCAAACTATATTGAATCATTTTTGACAGTAACCAACTAATCAGCTAATTGTCTCTGTGAGTGAACTTTAACATGTGACCACTGTTACCGATAAGGTTTGGCATATGCTAGCAAGTTCTGACTTTCCCAAAAGACATTCAGAAGCCTAATCTTACAATATTTAGAGGGAGATTTGGTGATGCTATTACTGTCATGCTGGAGGGAGAGCTGTACCGGAGGATATGAGTGCCAGGATCTCCCTGCTTCACTTATTTTGTTAATCTGTGCTTTCTGAACCTCTCTTGCTACTTGAATATTCCCCACCAGTCATCAATGCACCAGTGATCAAGGGCCCAGCTTTGATGAGAAGCATAGCTCTGCATCTACACAGGGGTCAATAATAGGCAAAGCATAGTAAATCAGATATAGGGAAAAAGTTGTAGAAAGACCACAGGTAATACCGGTGACTAGTTCTTTTCCCTTTAAATGCCTTCTTTGTGTATAGCTTCACAGTTCAGGTGCTCTAATATTAGTCATCCACAACCTGGACTTGGCTAAGCATGGACCTTCTGGAGAGAAGCGAGCACCTCACACACAAGGAAAGTTTGGGCTAAAGTTTAAAGTCACCTACATAATCCCCCACATACATTATATTGCCAAAAGTATTGGGACACCCGTCTTTATACGCACATGAACTTTAATGGCATCCCAGTCTTGGTCCGTAGGGTTCAATATTGAGTTGGCCCACCCCTTGCAGCTATAACGACTTCAATTCTTCTGGAAAGGCTACCAAGCCCAACCCCAGAAAAACAGCCCCACTCCACCAAATTTTACACTCGGCACAATGCAGTCAGGCAAGTACTATTCTCCTGGCAAACGCCAAACCCAAACACGTCCATCAGATTGCCAGACAGAGAAGCTTGATTCGTCACTCCAGAGAACATGTCTCCACTTCTCTAGAGTCTAGTGATGGCGTGCTTTACATTGCACTTGGTGATGTAGGGCTTGGATGCAGCTGCTCGGCCATGGAAACCCATTCCATGAAGCTCTCTATGCACTGTGTTGTGCCAATATGAAGGCCACACGAAGTTTGGAGCTCTGCAGCTATTGACTCTGCAGACAGTTGGCAACTTCTGCGCACTTTGCACTTCAGCATGCACTGACCCCGCTCTGTCATTTTACGTGGTCTACCACTTCATGGCTGAGTTGCTGTTGTTCCCAGCTGCTTCCACTTTGTTATAATACCAGTAACAGATGACAGTGGAATATTTAGTAGCAAGGAAATTTCACGGATGGACTTATTGCACAGGTGGCAACCTATCACGGTACCACGCTTGATTTCACTGAGCTACTGAGAGTGACCCATTCTTTCACAAATGTTTGT
Source organism: Nanorana parkeri (assembly GCF_000935625.1). Taxonomy (NCBI): domain Eukaryota; kingdom Metazoa; phylum Chordata; class Amphibia; order Anura; family Dicroglossidae; genus Nanorana; species Nanorana parkeri. The sequence goes on from NW_017306839.1 coordinate 128,396, forward strand.
AGCAACGTCTAAATGCCTAGGCGCTTGGCTTTATACACCTGTGGCCATGGAGGGGATTGGAACACCTGAATTTAATGATTTGGAGGGGTGTCCCAATACGTTTGGCAATATAGTGTATGTAAGTAAAGGTGGCCATACACTCTACAACCATCGCAAGACTTTAGTCTTGCGATGGTTGTAAAGGGATTAAAAAAACGTACGATCTGCCTATCTTGGACAGGCAGATCGCACTCTCGATCATCGCAAGCCCGCCCTCCTGAGGGGCGGGCTTCCGATGACCGCAATGCTGAACGGGCAGTGTGCGCGTGCGCACACCGGCCCGTTCAGCATTTATCTTCCGAGCACCGTTCTAACCAGCCGAGAATCGTACGATTCCCGGCTGGTTTTCGAACATGCTGGTTCGACAGAAGACGTGCGACCGTACAGTAGAAACGGTCGCACGTCTCCGTTCACACTGCTCGATTATCGTACGAAAACCCGATCGCATACGATTATCGCACGATAATCGTGCAGTGTATGGGCACCTTAAAGAGGACATGCAAATTTAGCGGACCTAAAGTTTAAAATTTAGCGGAGTGTTTCTAGCTGTAGTTTGATGCAGCAAAACAATTTCAATATTTTTTCACTTGTTATGGCCATGATGGAATGTCTTGAATCTTATGTTTAAATATCAGCATGCTTTATAAACATACTAATACTATTAAACTTCTATCCGTACTTCACTTGTGTACAATGCTTAGATACACTACAGAAGATAAAGCAATCTAGTTAGCAGTATTTATGCCGTTCAATATAAAGTTTGGCAACAAAGAAAATAGATAATTACAGGGAAAGCTGGCTGGCGTCCTCAGCATTGTCTTCAACAAATCCTCTGCAGACCAGTGAATTTTTACTTTGCGCAACAAGTAAATTTCACCTAATATCTAATTTCAGATACATTCTGAATTGCAAAAGACCTTACTGTAAGCCATTTAGAACTGCTTACTAAGCATTGGGGTTTGTTTTTCTTAAGCCAAGTAACCGTTTTTGTCTGTTAAAGCAAAAACTCTGAGTGGAAGCAATAACTAGTGGTTAGCAGTTTTTTAAAACATAAGTGTTATCTGAAAATACAGTGGTGGATATATGAATACAGAAGCCCACCATTGCAATTTACTGCACAGCTACAGGATTCACCCAGCTCTAGGTCCAAGGAGAGACCTGTTTTGTGGGAGTCAGATGTGTGCCATCAAAGGGTGGGATGTGTGATGGCCATGCCTAAGCATCACCCTTTCAAAGAACGCACATGTACCCCAGCTGCTGTTTAATGTCGAGACCAGGAGCTAGAAAGAAACACTGGGTTTAGTTAGAAGATAGTGTGGGGAGTGTCAAAATAATCTGGGTTGCAAGTGAGCATTAAACTTGCTTTAGGTAGCCAAGGGAGAGGAGTCTTTGCTGAAAAACTCATCAAATCTCTCACAAAAGGTAAGAGCCAGCTGGAATATTTTAGGTGCACCAGCTGCTTGGCTTTTAGGACTTGCCCAGCACTTAATAAAATGAGAAAGCAGACAATCTCTGAAATAAGATTTGTACTTCGATTCCTGGGTAACATACGAATAAGCAACTCTTGACTGCACCCAGATTCAGTGCCCATGCAGCTCTGTGCAGAGGTCAGGATCATTAAAGACAGCTCATGCTTAATTCATCAGAAGCCCTTTTCCCCCCAAATATCACATTATCAGTATCCCTGTATTGGGACAAATTATTAGAACTGTCTAATCAAGTTCAAGTTGCTTGAACTTTAAAAAGCGAGAATAGAAAGCCATTAGTTGTAAATATGAATAAACTATTTTAAAGGAAGCAGAGAAGGTAGATGCATGTGTACTAATGGCTGGGTCTGTTAAATGGCAGAAAACACTTGAACAACCAGGTGCCATTTTCTTTTTTGCTTATCAGAAGAGGACACACTGAGGAGACAGATTCCAAAATATAAGAACACCAGTTTTGAGACTTTGCTGATGTCAGAAATGCCTGCCAATTGCCTATTTTTATATGCGCAGAACGCAAGGTGCCCCTAAACCTTAGCTCCAACTGCACTAAACCCAAGAGGCCCAGTACACATCTGTGGTCTTCAAGCTTTATTAATCAAGCTTTTGCATTGTCCTGAACATTGCACACAGTGTTGCATCACCTCCTAGTTGGCTACATGGGTCCTCCTGCACACCACACCCTGACCAGAAAGCATACCAAAATGTGGGTGGCACCTGTGCAGGGCTTGTGCATCAATACCCATAGAGATTGCATAAAGGATCAGACTACAAAAAAAAAAGTAATAGTTCACTTATACATGGCATTAGATGGGCTGAGTCATAAAGTGGTCTACTTTAGGGGACTCCACGGGTAAAATATCCCTACTTAGGTGCTGTTACTGCCTACACTGCTTTGTTGGGCTGTTTCTTCACATTTTTAGGTGTTTTTTTTCTACTTCCCTGTTGCTCCCTTTATAGCATAAAACATGTGGTGCACTAATACAGTCTTCAGGGGCTGCAGAGAGAACACAATGAAACCTTTAAGATTTCAACATGGTCTCAACAAGAATGAGAAAAGAGATGATATATTTCCAAGTTACAAATCCGAGTCAAAGGCATTTACTGAAAAAATAACATTTTTGTACTTGGTGTGAAATCATTTTCTTAGGGTTGATTGAGGGGCACAGGAAGTCTTAAACCATCGGGTTTAACACTTCCGCCAGTGGTTCCCTGCACCTATGACACAGGTCCTGGAACATCTCCCGGTGTAGAGAACCCTCACCCGGGGGTCCTGGCGCTACTGGATGAGGAAGCCTGTCTATTGTCTATGCCAAGAGAGCTCAACAGGGCCAACACTAACCAACACCTTGGTGAACTCCCAAGGTGCAGAGAACAGGCTATATGGTGGGGCCACTAACTGGTGGTGCAGTGGCTCTGCAGCAAAACGCATTAAAAAAAAACAAGACACAATGGTGTGTTGGAAAAAGAAGCCACAACTCCTCGCTAGAGAAGAGAGAAAATAACAGATCTAGTCTGTTCCATCCAGAATTTTTGGACCCGAATGTAGACATTCAACGCATTGAGGTTGAATACTCCCTTTGGGTTTTGTGACAGTGGACAGGTTGAAGACATATGGGAAAGATAAAGCAGTTTAATGCCTTAGTCACCTGGTCCACGCATTCAATGAGCAGGGGAGTGGTAACAGTGGTTAGCCTTTTAAGGAATTTTGGCAGGTCAGACATGATTTGGCAAAGCTAAATCACAGGCAGGATGGTGACGTTTTACCCAGAGATAGCCTACAATGTTAAAAAAGGCATTATGTGGGAAACCTTCCTTTTGTTCATATCCATCTGTCTTCGGCCTGATAGGATGTATTCTCTTATTTATTATACATGTCAAGAAAGGTCAATCAAATTTTATAAATCAATGGACAAGAACAAATGTCATCTCCTGCTCACCTGTTCAATGGAATATCCAGTATGCAGAGCAGTAGCATATCCACCCACAAACAATCCTCCGGGTAGTAGGTACAGGTAGTTGTACTCTGGAGGATCAGTTGGACGTTTGAACATGTCCAGCATTCTCTGCGTCACCATGAAACCACCTGCGTGAGGATTAAAAGGAAAATATGAGAGATGGAAAAGAAGAAACATTAACAAAACATCTCATTAGCACTCTTGGTTTGTTAAATACACCACTGAAAGCATTTTGATCTTATTTTTGATAGAGCTAGAGATATCCAATGAGCAGCAAGTATAAGCTTTGCTGACTGCAGAGCTATAGGTTTCACTTCGCAGGGTGCGTGATGGACCACTGCAGAGAGACCATAAATATTTTGATGCATCTGAAATTTATTTAGCCACTTTAACCTGAAAGTCTTGTAGGGCTTCAACCACTTTATTGACCATCGCATGTCTTTAAAACAGCATCGAGGTGGGTGCTTATTTCTACTGTGCTATTTATAGACCACACAGCAAAAAGAGCCACCAGGTGGCCGATGTGCCCATTATTGGCAGACACTGTGTACAGAGCCGATATCAGTGGCTCTGCTTCTTGAGTTCAAACTGATGACCAATCACAAAGGTAAACAGTTAAGTTTTTCTATTGGTCCACTCCTCTTCTTACAACAGATGAAGCGCTGGAAGGAGGAACTAATGAATCATTCATTAGTTCCAGATCATCAGCAGCAACTATGCACGTCAGCTCTAGCCCATCTCTGTGACCTGTATAATAACCCCCATATCCTTCACATCTGTACATTAACCCCTTCATCACCATCTTCTCACTGTATGTGACCTGTACATTAACCCAATCACCTCCTCCTCACTCTGTGCATGACCTATACATTCATCTAGTGGACCATTACAAAGCTCCATGCCATGTTTAGCTCCCTCAGTAGCAGAATGGTTCTTCATTTACAAAAAATAATCGTTGCAAAATGAGATTACTTTAGGTCTATTTGTTTGGGTCTATAAATGGTCTTTTTAGGTGTTTGCATGCTGTTCTGGCATTTTTATTTAATATGTTTTATGACAGAACATAAGGGGCAGATTTTTTTATCTGCCCCTTATGTTGTTTTTTTTTAAATGCCATCGCAAAGGGGAAAACGGGCTAGGGCTGTAATCAACTAATCGATGATAAATCAATAAATAGTGGTCAATTATTCTCATTATCTATTAGTTAGTTGGATTCCCTAGCTCTCTCCTCCACGCTGGTCAGAGAGAACAGCAAGCAGTGGGCGGGTGCAATAGCCAGCCTGCTATTGCACCAGCCCACTTCCTACTGTATTTCCATTCAGCTGCTGTCTGCGGAATCTTACCACTGGCAGCTGCCATACCCTGGCTGAAGCTATTCTAGCGCCATGTGCTTACTATACAATTATTACAAAAAGAATGATTAAAAAAAAAAAAAAAAAGAAGAAGGATATGGGAAAAAAAGTCCTTTTTTGGTTTCGGCCTGAAAAATTCTGCTGTTGGTGGTGCGTTCCAGTGCCATTCATTTCAATGGCACCCCAAACACGCCTCCCACCCACCCACAGTGTGAGCGCTCGAACTGGAACGCACTGTACGGTGCAGTGCGTTCCAGTGCAGTGCGACTGCAAAAAATAGTGCATGCAGTTTTATTCTGAAGTAAACTTTATGTTTGTAAAACTGCATTTGTGTATTTTATTTTCAATTAAGGATAGTATTTTTTTTTTTTTAAGATGATTAATCGTATAATGAAAATAATCATTAGTTGCGGGCCTAAAATGGGCTTTAGGGTACATTAACCAACTAGTTGCTTCCTAGGACTTTCCAACCCTGTAAACAAAGCAGGATGTAAACCAACAGGATTATCAGCAAATAACTGGACAGATTGCTAAAGCAAGGAGAGTCTAACCACAAAGTGACACAAAAAGATTACAGCTCTGGATCTTTGTTGGTTGCTGCAGTGGCATAACAATGCCGCCATATCTCTAATCTGTTAATCATTTCACATGTCCTTGGCTTAAACATAAGTCAACTTTATCTACAGCACAATATTGCTAAAAGGATAACTTCAACCAAGCCTTCACTTATTACACCCTTCTGCTTTAGATTTACAAAATAGAGCAGCTTGGCTCTGCTTGTGACAACCATTTAAAGAATTACTTACGCAAAGACAGTGAGTAAGGGAAAAGTAATACCCTGGCAAAAATAACATTTGGCACAATTAGCATCATATAAATGACCATGTTGAAAAAATTATTGAAGAATTTCTATAAGGATGCCAACAAAAATCATTTCTTGTCAATTCCAAGATGGATGCGATACCCACCATATCTACAGGGAGTAATCACAGAAATTAATCGTTCAACTTCTCTAGGGCCTCAATATTCAGAAATGACCTCAATTTACGGTTGTCTGGCTGTTGTCCAAAATATAGTATTTCACTGGTGAATACATTTATGTTTTAGGAAGCCAGTTGATCCAAAAGTTATTATTTTAGTCATAGGTTGAACTGGGGTAGGACAAGTATGCTCCAACAGTGAGTTCTCCCTGCCATCATTCTCAGCTTTGGTCTCACCCACTACTGAGCTTGTGTGAATAGTAAATAAATCAATACTATTCTGTGCTGAGAATATACATAACATGGTATAAGCCTGGAACAATGCGGGGAGTAGACATCTGGTTTCTAGAGTGCATAACATAATAATATCACGAATGTACCCGTGCACCCCTAATTATATAAGGGAACGGGAACTGGGATATCAGGTAGCTGAAGAGGAGTGGAATAAGGTTCTTCTTCTAACTTTTAAATTGAGCACGGCGGTCAAAATTCGAGAAACTATAAAATATTAACAAGATGGTACAGATGTCCAACAGTAATGCATAAAATAAACCCCCAAGTAGCTAAGATGTGCTGGAGGTGTAAAGAACAGGGAACAATGTTGCATATATGGTGGTCATGTCAGTTAAGACCGTATTGGAGAACAGTTCGAGGTTGGAAGTCACCTGACGGGGTCATGTCTATTAGAAACCCCAGATGTGGCACTTTTTTTATTGCTCCCTGGTTCAGTGACAGGACTGAAAAGGGGGCTGGTTTGCCCCATATTGGAAGCAGCAAGGGCTATAATCCCTCGGTATTGGAGGTCATCGAGTCTTCCGCAGACCCAGGAATGGGTTAGCGAATTAAATAATACAATGCCCATAGAGGAGCTTGTAGCCCCATTTTATAGAAGGTACACGCTGTTTGGAGAAGGAGACCCTGGGTAGATTTTTTTAAGATCACCTAAGATACAAGATTATCTTCCGTTGAAATCGAGTCATATGTAAGATCTATGAATTAACACTCAAGCCATGTATGTATGTATGTATGTATGTATGTATGTATGTATGTATGCATGCATGCATGCATAAAAATACATATAAGCCAGTATAATAAAAAGGTGTGTTCCCCCTTTTTTGTGTGGTTGGTTTTCTTTGGTTAGGGGAGCTGGGGGGTATGGTATGATCGAGGAAAAGGATTTTTAAGAGAAGGTGGGCAATGAGGACATGTATATATGTATACAGGAAAATTACTGTGCATTAGTTAAGATAAGACATAGAAACTCATTGCACAAAATGTTTTATAAAACTTTGTTGTACAAGATGAAGATTGTTGTCAAATAAAAAGAAATTGGGAACCCCCCCTCCCCCCCAAAAAAAGGTATACGCCTGAAGGCTTTACCAGGTGAAAGCGTTCGTCTCTTAGCATCTTAAGTACCATGTCCTACTGGTGACCCTGCTGCTGGCCCCATGTATAGCAAACTTATTTGGCTCTGCATGTTGCTTGCTTGCTGTCAGGATAAGTGAGCCCTCGCTTTGCTGTTGATGGAAACACTGCAGAATGTAACTTACCAGCAACAGCTCACTCATCCAAACAAATAAGAGAGCAATTAGAAGTGTCGCCAGGATCGCCAATTTGGTAAGGCCATTACTGTAACCTTGGAAGTTAGTAACTGTTCAGTCACAACAGGTTGACAGGCACTTAAACACAGACACTTAAATGCCATTTCCACCTTTGTGTGATGATTAGTATTTATTGTGGTTATGTAGAGGTGCAGTGATGATGTATATGTGTGTACATCTATTAGAAACCCCAGATGTGGCACTTTTTTTATTGCTCCCTGGTTCAGTGACAGGACTGAAAAGGGGGCTGGTTTGCCCCATATTGGAAGCAGCAAGGGCTATAATCCCTCGGTATTGGAGGTCATCGAGTCTTCCGCAGACCCAGGAATGGGTTAGCGAATTAAATAATACAATGCCCATAGAGGAGCTTGTAGCCCCATTTTATAGAAGGTACACGCTGTTTGGAGAAGGAGACCCTGGGTAGATTTTTTTAAGATCACCTAAGATACAAGATTATCTTCCGTTGAAATCGAGTCATATGTAAGATCTATGAATTAACACTCAAGCCATGTATGTATGTATGTATGTATGTATGTATGTATGTATGTATGCATGCATGCATGCATAAAAATACATATAAGCCAGTATAATAAAAAGGTGTGTTCCCCCTTTTTTGTGTGGTTGGTTTTCTTTGGTTAGGGGAGCTGGGGGGTATGGTATGATCGAGGAAAAGGATTTTTAAGAGAAGGTGGGCAATGAGGACATGTATATATGTATACAGGAAAATTACTGTGCATTAGTTAAGATAAGACATAGAAACTCATTGCACAAAATGTTTTATAAAACTTTGTTGTACAAGATGAAGATTGTTGTCAAATAAAAAGAAATTGGGAACCCCCCCTCCCCCCCAAAAAAAGGTATACGCCTGAAGGCTTTACCAGGTGAAAGCGTTCGTCTCTTAGCATCTTAAGTACCATGTCCTACTGGTGACCCTGCTGCTGGCCCCATGTATAGCAAACTTATTTGGCTCTGCATGTTGCTTGCTTGCTGTCAGGATAAGTGAGCCCTCGCTTTGCTGTTGATGGAAACACTGCAGAATGTAACTTACCAGCAACAGCTCACTCATCCAAACAAATAAGAGAGCAATTAGAAGTGTCGCCAGGATCGCCAATTTGGTAAGGCCATTACTGTAACCTTGGAAGTTAGTAACTGTTCAGTCACAACAGGTTGACAGGCACTTAAACACAGACACTTAAATGCCATTTCCACCTTTGTGTGATGATTAGTATTTATTGTGGTTATGTAGAGGTGCAGTGATGATGTATATGTGTGTACATTTTCATGACTCGCATTCCTGGATTTAATGTTTTTATTGACTTTTTAGTGGGCCCGAGTCCTACAAATTGAACATTTTTCTCAACAGGAAACAGTCTGCATTGTAACAAGATCACTGCACACAAACTCTGCCAATACACTGTCATGGGGGGTTGCCACTGTGAATACTAATAAATAGGGAGAGAGAGCTCAGGAAGAATATTAATATACACAGACTGCTGAGGCAGCCATTTCAAATTGAGCCATGAGGAGATGAAGAGGACAAAAAAAGAGCAAGTCTGTGTTCATATAGAGCATATGCCTGCTTCATGTATGCTCCGTTTATATTGCTGGCATATTTTTGTTTTTTTAAATACCTCTACAAAAAAAAAGAGGAAATGAGCTTTAAGCATGTCTCTGCTGCCATGCAGACAAATTTAAAACGGTGAACATTTCTGGAAAGGATATAAGCCCTGAAATGCATTATGATTAGGGCATAGATCTTTGCTTCTTAGTCATTGAGGGGTTAGGAAAATATAAAACTGGCTACACAACAGAATTGTTTCTCTACTGCAATTCCCACTACAATACATACCTGCAGATTATGGTCCAATTTTACAGCAAAATAAACTTCTGCAATGGAGCCCTTAACTAGGTGATACCTTCTAACATACATTCAGGCTAAATAGGCAAATCAAAGCTTATATCTGACTGGTTAACACACAATCGGTTTGTGTACCATTTTAGCAAGGGTCCATTCACACCAACAGTGTTAATGCGTTGATTGCGACTGGCATTTCAGTAAGTGCTATGGGCACAGCCACCACCTATGGCTGCACACCACTGCAAGGTGAATAGAGCCCACTGGGAACAAGGAACATTGCTCTATCTTGCGCTGTGGCTGCGCTGGAAAAAAACGGTGCAGCCACAACACATTTGGGTGTGAAAGGGCCCTAAATCAAATACTGTGCATTACCTGCAATGTTGATGGAAGACACGAACGCTGCGAGCACAGCAAGGACGTCAGGGGTGCTGTTAGGAAGATAGCTACCTCCCATGAGAGCAAGACCTCCAACGGCTGTCAGTCCTATAATACAGAAAAATTTAAAAAAATTACAAATAAAAATAAGGTATACATTGGGGAAAAAAATGCATTTGAGAAATTATAGAGCCCAAAGAAGTACGCATTATACCTTCTTAATTGCATGGTAACACATATTGTGCATTTTATATTGGTTACAATTCACACCTCTGGAAAACAAATTTGCTGAAAACAATAAGGCCGCAGCAAGCAAAAGGCTGAAAATAATGGAAGGAATAATAGATGGAAGCTGCGCAAAAGAAAAACCATACACGCTTTTTGGTGCAATTTAAAAAGTCTATTAAAATTTGCTAAAGTGCAGATTCTAAAACAGACAATTAGCCAAAAATAATCCGGTTTCACTCCCTGCAGTCCTCTTTTCCCAAAGCTCAAATTTAGAAGTTTGAACCCTTTACAGCAGTTTGTATTAAATAAAAAAGATGTTCCACTATAGTGAAGAATATTGTATTCTAGATATCTGAATGTGGTTAATAATTGAGTCAGTGTATGAATTTATTTTATGGAGTTAAAGGAGAACTATGAGGTGAGTGCTTTTCACTCACCTCATAGTTCTAGCTGACCTGTGACAATGAGACTGTCACAGGTCGGCTCAGTAGATCGGGAGGTGAGCGAACACATACCGGCGTTCGCTCACTTCTCGATCCTGTCGTAGCTCTCTGCCGTGACAGGGGAGGGGCTGGATTCCCCCCTCCCCGATCCTCCATCGCTGACTGGCGGAACGGACGGGGTGGGTACAGCTGGCTCTGCCTCTAGATAGGCAGAGCCAGCTGTCACTCACGCAGCTGGGCGGATCCAGACATAATTGTCGGGATCTGCTTCAGCGTCTCAGTATACCGCGATCTGCAGCTCGCGGTATACTGCGGCTGTAGCTCTCGGTATACTGAGCTTAGGTTGACTGGAGGATGCTATTTTGTGTCCACCTGTTACCCTTAGGAGAACTATGGGGAAAAGCCCTAACCCCATAGTTCTCCTTTACAGTGCAACAACAAATGTCTGCAAATCACAGGTGTGCACAGTAGTGCAAATTAATGTGATTACATGCCATTGCAATGATCTCCCAGGCGAGTCTACTTGCCATGTAAGGTCTAGTGCTTGTTTCAAGTAAGCGTGTCACAAGCCTATTGCATCAACTGTTGCCTTCCTGCTTATGCACCAAATCTCACAGGTCTCCTGTTGCCAATTTATTTTTTTGCAGAAACGGAACTGGCCACTATCATAAATGACAATGTGCTGGAAGCTGACATTATCTGAGTAACAAGAAGAAGTCACAAAGCAAGTCTGTACATTGCTGGATCCATGCAGCAGGAAGTTTGTCAATATGCCCAATACCAGGTACCTTAATGGTGCAAGTGTGCAGCAGTACTTTGCTTTACATTACACACAATCATGGTTAATGGGTGATTTACTGCAATTCTTGCGAGTTAGCCAAATGGCAGCATTCACAAGATATTGAGCCTGACTACCAATTCATCTTAAAGAATATCTTCACCTAATCACTAAATTATTTTAAGCTTGAATATGCTAAAGTGACACTAAACTCAGGCATTAAATCTTAAAAATGCATTCCAGTACCCCAACAAAAATGTAGCTTGTTTATCACTCGGCTGTGGATCCTCAAATCATCTCGGAATTGTTGCTGACACTGTCCTTCCTTCTGGAGGGGGGCAACTTTTGTTCTCCATGGACCCTGTGTTTGTTAACTAGCCACCGCTCCAAGCTCACTCCCGTGATCGACGACTACAGCACGCGCGTGTGCACGCACACTCCAGAAGGAAGAACAGTGTCAGCATCAATTCAGGAGATGAAAATTGCATTCAAATACACAAATAAAATACATTTTTGTTAAGGTATCAGTCGGCTGCAGATCCTCAAATCATCTCTGAATTGGTGCTGACACTGTCCTTCCTTCTGGAGGGTGGCTACTTTTGTTCGCCATGGTCCATGTGTGTGTTGTAAAGCAGTCACCGCTCCAAGCTTGCTCTCGTGATGGACTACAATCTCAATACAAATTAGTAAACCAAACGCGAGATTGTAGTCCATCACAGGAGCGAGCTTGGAGCAGTGACTACTTTACAACAAAAGTATCCCCCCTCCAGAAGGAAGGACAGTGTCGGCACCAATTCAGAGATGATTTGAGGATCTACAGCTGAGTGATACACAAATAAGATACATTTCTGTTAATAGTTAAGGTACTTGAATTTATTTTTAAAGGTTTAGCTACAGCCGAGTGATGCACAAATAAGATACATTTTTGTTAAAAGGGTACAAGCATGAAAGGTAAATCGAGAGTAATGATGTGCAGGCAATGCTGGAGAAAGTGCAGGTGGATAGGAAACATTGTTGGAAATTACCAGCAATGGGGAAAAAAAAGAAAAATATGGTGTGTTTAATTAAAAAAAGGCAACTGCTTATTATACACAGTGCTTTAATATATTAAATGCCATCCTGTTCAAATGTAGATCTACTTCAAGCCCCGGGAGTCCACTGAAACAGAAATAGTGGCAAAGGAAACAAATAACAGGACATTTTTATATGCATGTAAATGCACTTTGATGCTCGGTTTTGCTTTTTTGGGGGTCTATTACACGTGTATGCATTTTAAGTCATTTCATCTACGGTCACACCTCAAGCCATGATTTTTTTTTAAATGCATGCAAAATAGATATATACATTTTAATGCATTTAACATTTTTACACTATGGAAGCTCAATGCTTGTAAATGCAGTATACTGGGTCTTCTTACAACTCAGCATCTTGGTGAGAATGGAAACAACTGAAAACATTGTGAAGGGAATTTATCAAAACTGGAGCAGACAAAATCTGGAGCAGATTTGCACTGCAACCAATCAGCTTCCCTGTCTCATAGTCAAATCTTACCTGAGCAAACGGAAGAGAGATTCTGATTGGTTGCCATGCACAGCTGCTGCACATTCTCTCTACTCCAGTTTTGAGGAATTGCCCCCAGTGTGTTTGACTATTAGCGCTCTTATTATTTTGTGATTCCCAGCAGAAAGCGGAGACAGGGGCAGTGTGATTAAGCTCTAAAAGAAAGCGGTTCCCTGCAACACATTAGCCTCAAACACACAAAATATAAGTTCGAAATTCCTGTCTAATGATCAATTGAAGGTTGGGTGGGTTTATCGCAATCCTAAAAATGTAAAGAGTTTTATGAACGAGAACAACTGACTGGTACAGCCATTTACAGGGTTACAGCAAACAGCCCATCTGCCTAAAGCCATTATAAATGTTTAACAACTGTTCGCTTTCCAACAAAGATTGTGATAATAAATACAATGCATTTTTTTTATATACTCCACAAAGGATTATCTTTTTTTATTAGAAATCAGTCAAGGCTTGAGTCTATAACTGTGCTTTATAAGTAGGCTCCGTTTCCTACACTCTGTTCCCCAGCAGGAGGTGGGATCACCCCAGCAGGAAATACATTATTGAACCGTGGAACACTGGCTAATAAAGTGATTTTTAATTTAACTTGTTCAGAAACAGGAGTATTGCCATTGCACAGCGGGAACCCAGCTAATGTTATAGCTGGATTGAAGAATTTCAGCAGAATGTAACAGAAAGGCCTGAGCTGGGTAATATAGATCATCCATAGCAGGGACCAAACATCTCAGGATAAAGAGATTATCATTGGTTATCACCCAAGGGAAAATTATAGGATAACCAAAAAGGCCTCATATGTTTGGGAGTGCCAGTGTCCTGTCAGCATAAAGCTCTGTCTAGGACAGTGATGGCGAACGTTTTTGAGCCCGAGTGCCCAAACTGCAAAGTCAAGTCAAATGTATTTATCTCAAAGTGCAAACAGTGGTATTGGGATTGTGTTTTAGTTTGGGCACTGGGATTTAAAAACGTTCAGCATCACTGCCTTAGACAAAATAGGGAAAGTTCCTTTTTAAATTTATATTTCTCTTATTATCTTTTACTTTATCACTTTTAAATTATTTTTTAATTATTATTTCTTACTATTTTTTACTTTTTTTTCCCCCATTATCTTTATTTTTTTTCCATTTAACTTTATTACTGTCACACAGGAGCGAACAAGCCCCCTGTGTAATAGTATTTGGAGGTGACAGGTTCTCTTTATTTAACCTGTCACTTCCAATACAGGAGTTGAAAACACAGCACTGTGCTGGCTCTCCTGTGACAGCTGAGACTGGAAGGCTGTGAATCAAGCGTTCCTGTCTCAGTGTTCACACGGAGCAGAGCAAAGATTAGACTGTCTCCGCTCTGCACCCCATCCTGAACTACTTTGCTGTGGTCCAGGGTCCCCCAGAAGAGCAGAGGACCCCGAAAACCACGGTTTGGAAGGAGGCACCCAGCGGGGGGATGGACCTGCAGGCTACATAAAAGTGATCTCCTAGATCACTTCTACTAAATGAGCGGCAGCTTCCCTGCTGTACAATTTAGCCCTGCGTGCCCGAAGCAGGGTTAAATGTAGGGAGAAAAAACTGCCTGCCCGGCGCCCGTTTCTGCTGGGCGATACAAATTCAACATCCCTGACTAGGCTCGCTTGCCACCAGCGGGGCCTCTGCATGCCCCCTATGCACTGCCCTTAGTGTTCAATGATCCCTACAAGCAAGAACTTAAGGTGGCCATACATTGTACGATTTTCATTTGGAAATTGTACACGAACGGGAGCTCGAACGAAAATAGAACAGTTGATGGTATATAACCAATTTTCACTTATGGTATTGAGATTGAAAAATTTCAAATCGGTCAGGTTGGAAAAATTTTCTCTGAACAAATATCGAAGAATCAGTGGGGTTTTCGTTCGTCAAAAATCTCTGCAAGAACACAGCACGTGCGCCAAAAGGAAATTATTTCTGTCGTCAAAAATTGGTTGGTTGGTATGGCTAACAAACGATTTCCAAAATCGACATTTGACTATGCTTGATGGGGAAGTTTAGGTATACATCGAACGAGGGGTCGTGGCTAAAACGAAACATTTCAAACTAAAAATCGTACATGTAAATGTATGACCACCTTAAAGCAGCTCTGCTTGGTTTCCACCAAAGACAGACATTCACTGGGTGCTTCTTAAGCACTGTCTACACAAGCATACAGGCACAATATATGCCAGCACACTAAATCTTCTTTCTTCTAGAGCACTCAGACAGCCCAAAAATATAAATATAAAGCTGCTGCTTTTCACCTCCCCAACCAATGCAAGTATTCTACACTTTCGAGTGTTAACATAGCAGCCAGTACCACAGCAGCCTGAGGGAAGTGGGGAATCAAGTATTCCACGTATTCAGCAACCAAATATTTGCAGGCTCAGGAGTGTAGATAAGGTGGTTTTTTAAGTACAAAAGCCACTGGAAATGTAAGTGTATAAACACTTTTTTTTTTACCCTTTGGGTAAAAGAGACCCTGGGGTGACAGGGTCACTTAAGTCTCCAACTAGGGCTTAGCTGTAATCTGACCTATGAATAAGCCTCTGCAGGGGGCGAAATGCATCAGAGGCAGAGTGGAGTGTTTCTGTCACTGATGAGTGAATAAAGCTTTTTGTACGCAATCAGCAGTGTGTAGCTTTACTACTTTTTGTATACGGACAGTGAGCTGAGGTGACAGAGCTGGAAGGTTGCCGGCTGCTGTGGCTAGAGGGAGAGAAGCAAAGGACATCAGCGTTGTACCAAGGATATGTGAGCTTCAGAACGCCTGCTGCAAGTGATATAATAATAAATGACTTGTTCCGACATATCCCATCCACTTCTGCCGCAGACCACTGGTTTACACTGACGGTGTAATCTGAGTCTATAAATATGTAGAGCTGACCAGTAATATTAAAAGGCAGGAATCGCCAGCACTCTGCAAATTTTTCTGATTTCCATTTCATCTCCATACATCTATCCATTTCCATTTAATCGGACCAATCGTCAAATACAAAACGACGTTTCGGGACCGCACAGGGTCCCTTCATCAGGGTGACAATGTTAACAAAAATAATTTTTTTGTTACATTGTCGCCCTGATGAAGGGACCCTGTGCGGTCCCGAAAATGTTGTTTTGTATGTGACTATTGACGATTTTGGTCCGATTGAATGGACATCAGAAATATTTGCTGTTTATTGCACGGCGCCATCCGTGATTTTCACTGAGAGCACCACTACAAGTCCTTGGGCCGGAAGCACTGTAAGGAGTGCGGAGGGGCTTACTATCTTCTACGCTGACCAGTAATATGACACGCATTGCTGCAGAATGGATGAACAACCTGGACCCAAGTAAAAGAGCAGCACAACCCTGGCTGTAGGTACTATAACATACGCTACTAAATTGTCTCACAGTTTGAAAAATAAGGTTGCCTGCGCCTGGGTCCGCTTTAACATGTATATCTAGGCAAAACCTTCTTTTTTCTATAGTTTTAGATAGAGCAAAAAAATAGACTGGCAGGATTTTAGCCCTTCTCTATCCAAAACTAGAAAAATGTTGGTCATACATACATTCTAAGGTTTATCCTTATAGAAAAATTCTGCTCAAGTACATAAGTCCCAAGCTATAACTTACCTGAGATGGCATTCGTCACAGACATAAGTGGGGAATGCAGAGCAGGAGTGACTCCCCACACTGTGTGGTAACCCACAATCCCAGCAAGGCCAAAAGTAGTCACCATCTGTGTGAAGGCCGAGTGAGGAGAGGCGATGCCCAGACCTATTAGTGATGCAAGGCCTAGGGGGGAAAAAAAAAATTATCCAAAAATATCCATTAACACACACAGGCCAATTCAATAAAACAGTGCAAAATGTCATGAATAGCAGTAACCCACAGCTAAGGGTTACTTTGTCACAAAATTCACAGAATCTCCTTGTTTAGAAACTGTTCAGTTCACATTGATAAATATATTTTTTAGCAGTGTTTATTAGGAGTGCTGCAACGATTAGTCCATAGCTATTTATAAAATGTATGAAAATATCTGATTGAACATGTCCAACCGCTACAAATCATGATAGTGAAATCCACACAGAATTATCGAATTAGGTGTAAAAAATATCAATGGCAAAGGAGTTTTGAGAGGGCTGCACACTCGGGTAACCAATAATAAATGATTTGGTTTGATTAACTTTGTGTTCTGTTTTAGGGGATTGTTTAGTGATCTCAGCTGCCTCTTCAACGGACGTCAAACTGATGCATCTACAGGCCAAGAGTGCGCTGACAAAGGGGCCACAAAACAACAACTGAGAATAGTCGAGTGTCATCTACCAGAGCCTCTAGATCCCTGATGCCCCAGCAGCTGTCCTTCGGCACTATTGCGCAGCACATGGGAGGGCGCTTCTAGTAGTTAAAAGATGGTCAACTTTTTCTGTGCCGTCTATCCATTTTCTCTCATCATTTATACATTTTAAGGGGTCTGTAGGTAGCGGAGATGTGGAAAAATCGATTCCTAAAGGGGCTACAATGGCGGGTATCTCTAGCAATCTCGTGAAGTGGATCACAAGTCTATGTCTGTCTCCAAGCTCCAACATTTGCTGTAGCATGTCTGACCGTCTCCTGTAACATGCCGGCAGTGTCTGACCGTCTCCTGTAATATGCCGGCAGTGTCTGACCGTCTCCTGTAACATGCCGGCAGTGTCTGACCCGTCTCCGGTAACATGCCGGCAGTGTCTGACCGTCTCCTGTAACATGCCGGCAGTGTCTGACCGTCTCCTGTAACATGCCGGCAGTGTCTGACCGTCTCCTGTAACATGCCGGCAGTGTCTGCCCGTCTCCTGTAACATGCCGGCAGTGTCTGACCGTCTCCTGTAACATGCCGGCAGTGTCTGACCCGTCTCCGGTAACATGCCGGCAGTGTCTGACCGTCTCCTGTAACATGCCGGCAGTGTCTGACCGTCTCCTGTAACATGCCGACAGTGTCTGACCGTCTCCTGTAACATGCCGACAGTGTCTGACCGTCTCCTGTAACATGCCGACAGTGTCTGACCGTCTCCTGTAACATGCCGGCAGTGTCTGACCGTTTCCTGTAACATGCCGGCAGTGTCTGACCATTTCCTGTAACATGCCGGCAGTGTCTGACCATCTCCTGTAGAGTGTCGGCAGTATCTGACCATCTCCTGTAGAGTGTCGGCAGTATCTGACCATTTCCTGTAACATGCCGGCAGTGTCTGACCATTTCCTGTAGAGTGTCGGCAGTGTCTGACCATCTCCTGTAGAGTGTCGGCAGTCTCTGGCAGCTTTCTGTAGGATTACATTCACTGAACCTCTTTTGTGGCCTAATGTCAAGGGATGCACTTGAAGCCCTCCCCATCAAGTAAGATGACCACCACTGCTCTAGAGACACAGCCCCATGTATATTGCTATTGTATTGCCTCACTGAACAAATCTGAAAGAGCTGCACACTTGAGGCACATAGCAGCCTGGTACCTGCAGTATAAGCAGTGGCATTGGTCATCGTTTTCCTAAATGGCGAAATGATGGCTGCTTTTTCAGCTTTCAACTCAGCCACACTCTTCTGTTTCACGGGGACTCCAGTTGGGATATTATTTGGCTGTGGTGCAGGAAAGATGACCTTCCCATCCTAAAGAAAACAAAAAAGGTAAGATGGTTACCCAACTGAAACAAGAAATTCACTTTTCTTTAGTGAAAATAAAATGCGGGACAGAGGTGGAACTTGCATGGTGTGCACTATAGTTATCCTATACATCTATAAATCATCCAGCCTGTGTAGTCTCTCTAGGTGGATACCTACTGCCTAGATCATTAAAGCGCAACTGAAGTCTCACATCTTATTAGTTTATAGTCCTGCATGCTATGATTTGTAACTGATCCCTTAAAATAACCATTTCAGTGAAAACGCTGCTTCCATCTCTGACAGTGCAGTGCCCTGGGCTGACAGAGCTGAGTGACAGCCACACCCCTCAGTACAGGCTTCCTCACAGGTTTCAAAGCACAGAAAGAGAAGGGGTGTAATCTCACCAGATTTGCTACACTGCAAAGCACACTGGGTCTAACTCTGGTGCCAATGGGATAGCACATCATCAGCAAAGCTACTGTAACAAAAAAAAGATAGAGAGAGATGGAGATACGACTATAATGGAGGTTGTTACTACAAAGAGTCTATTTGACTGCATATCTATTTCTGTGACTTTAATTGACTTTCAAGAGAACGTGAATGATTTCAGAAAGAAAACACACTCAAGCCATTGCAGCCCTGCGGTGACAGCATCTGCCATGCGGCCTGACCAACATTATAGTCAGCGCCAATATGTGTGAATCCCAATTATCTGTAGAGGAAGTCTAAGAACTTTCTGCAAATAATGTACAATTTATGGACAACTTAATATTTTCATTAAGAAAACAACACTTTGTGAGACATTCTGTTCTCCTATTTGAACACGTTATACACAGGAACAGGACATGTTGCCAGAGCTACAAAAATAACACCAAAAACCCCATCCCCGTTATTTAGGGCCTCATATTTACTCGCTATTCCATTATTATACAATGTGGGGGTTCAAAGAAACAACAAACAATTGCTTTGGAATGACTTAATTCAGCAAAAAAATACTTTATTAAATAAAACTGGCAATGCGTGCGTGCAATTAAACCATACGCAAAACACAAAGCAGAAAGGAAAGAGAGCCGAGAGTCTACTAGGTCGTAGACTGAATGTCAGCCTATTTATTCTTAGACTTGGCACAGGAAGCCACGATGGCAGCCAGTAATTAGGCCGATGCTGCACGGTCGGCTTACACAAAAGCCTTTCTTAAAACACTATTTACTTTTAAACTTTAAGTTTTGGTGCTGAATAAGGCCAGCGCTTCAGGAGAAAAAAAGAAGGATGCTGCTCAGCACACAGAGTACCATTCAGGGCACAGTGATAGAAACGGACAGCCCACCTCCCAACAAGGTATAATTACCCTTCCACACTCTTTGACGCCACCCTGCTGCAATAGTCCACTTTGGGTAAGCTGCAGCGACATGCATGGGAAGGTGTCATCATTGGGTGCTCAATCTTGAGCCCTGTCCACAGACAGCAACAGACTAAGGACTCTGACAGAGCAGGGAGGCAAGCCTGGGAGCAGATTTGCGAGTATACATTGTTGGTGGGTGAGCTATCAGGTTGTACTATCCCTTTGCCCTAAATCAGTTAAGTGATCGTGTCTCTTCAAGCAAACTCTGTGCTGGAAGAAATATATGGGAGGTTATGGATAACATGGCACAAGTAATGCAGCTCAGAAGTTCTCAGTTCACAGATTCAAAGTACTAAAGCAGGGGTAACCAAACTCCGGCCTTCCAGCTGTGGTGGAATTACAAATCCCATGATGCATCTCTCTCCGGGAGTCAAGTCTGTGGCTGTGAGAATCTTGCAATGCCTCATGGGATTTGTAGTTCCACCACAGCTGGAGTTTGGCTACCCCTGTACTAAAGCCAAAGGATTAGCCTAACCGCCAGGTATCCAGCGATTCCAGAAGTAGGCCATTTTTTCTCCAAGGACGAGCTTTCTTCAAACATGTAGATGAAAATAATAAATCTGGCCATGGTCTAAATGATATATGTGCACATTGGAGTTACATACAATCATTAGTGAAAAAGAGAGGTATGGAGACAGGAACACATACGCTCCCTAATACTTAGAGCAGTGTACCGCACTAGCACCAAGAGCGAGAACTGACCGATCACCTGACCACTGATCAGTCAGCTCTCTGTCTTTGCTTCGTGCAGATAGCAGCAACCGTCAGTAAATGAACTCCTGTGACCCAAAAGAGAAGTATAGCCAAAAAAAGAAGGGTTTGGCTTTCTCTTATAAAAGCAATAAAAAGTCACAAAGCTTTTAGTTAAAGAGGTATTCCGGGCTAAATCAGTATTCTTTAGACCATTAAGACGTAACTACGCAATTCATATGCAAGAAAAGGAATTCCATTTCTGATCTGACATACTGTACGTCTGAGTTACCAGTAACTGCCAACAGGTGACTCTGAAAGACAAGTCTAAAATCTTGGCTACTAATCGTGATCGGGACTACAATTTGTTTAGTTTAACAATTTGTATTGAGATTGTAGTCCATCACAGGAGTGAGCTTGGAGCGGTGACTATTTTACAACACACACCATGGGGAACAAAAGTAGCCACCCCCCAGAAGGAAGGACAGTGTCAGCACCAATCAGAGATGATTTCAGGATCTACAGCCGAGTGATACACAGATAAGATTATTTTTTTTTTAATAGTTAAAGGCGAACTATGAGCTGACCTAGTTTTAGCCGACCTGTGACAATTAAACTGTCACACGTCGGCTCAATAGATCGAGAAGTGAGCGAACACAAAGGTACTTAAATGTATTTTTAAGGTTTAAGGCCTGAGTTTAGTGTCACTTTAAATGGAGGATGTTACAGGAGGTGCTGGATAACACAAAGGTGGGCCAGAAAATTCAAGTCTTTCAGGTAAACAAAGCCAGAAGTTATGAAAAAACACTTTCTTACTGCTGGAAGTATCCAAGACACATAAGAAGCCAGAGGCTTACTCGACCCACCAGATTTCCCCTATGAACTCAAATACTGCTTTTTGGTGGACTGATCCCCTGAAAAAAGTAATTATTTATGCTGTCTTCAAGCTACAACCTAATTCAGCAGTTTATGAAAAGTGGAGAGAGAGTGGGTGTTATTCATTGCATATACAAAGATATGATAGCACACGTGGCCTGATAAAGTCATCCAGGTTCTTGATGCAATTAAAAACATGAGCTTACCTTCATGACCACTGTCCCCCTGATTACATGATCCATGGTTCCATAGTCAAAGTCATCCTTCAGAGAATAGTAGAAGTTGTCCTTGTCCGGACTGATAGCTTTCAGCAGTTTGGTGATATTGTTGGAGTACAGTGTGCTGGCTTGTGTGGCCATTCGGCTTGGAAAATCTGTATAACCGATGTGCGTCACACCCTGTAAGTAAGTTTAAGAAGCTTGTTATTTGTAAAAATACAAGAACCTGGATATTAAAAAAGGATCATTATTATATTAGCATACCAACTACTACAAACAAGGACACTATAATAGTTACATAGGTCAAGTTCAACCAAATTGAACACAATGAGCTATAATGTGTACACTAGAACGGACTGGGCTACATGATATAGTTTTCATTCCTAAAGCTAAACTTGAGTCAAACATACAAACAGGTTTTACAAGCTAAAAGACATTGTACTGCGGATCATCCAATCTTTTGACTGTTTTCTGAAAGCTCCCTATACACTACAGTGCAGCTGAGCAAGACAGCCAGATCCAAGACCGGTCCAGCCCATGATTGGATAATAAATGAGTAGCAGCATACTTGATCTTGTTTTACGTTACGTGGTAACATACTAGATCTTGTTTTCTCTCACCTATGCACTCCTTGCAACTTCAACACCCCTTTCCCCCTCTGAGACCACAACCTTGTCAGTTTCACCCTCACCCTATCCCCAACCCTAAATGCCCCTACGCGGCACACTTTCACCAGGAGAAACCTTCGCCACCTCAACCCTTCTCTTCTCTGCTACCGACTACCTCTACGACAAAATCTCACCCCTGTCCTGCCCTGACTTCTTCTGTCTTCAACAGCGCGCTCTCATCCTCCCTAGACACCTTGGCTCCCCTCACTACACGCAGACTTAGACCACGTCCACCACAACTGTGGCAAACAGAAGTAACCAGACACCTAAAAAGACAAAGCCGCGCTCTGGAGAGACTGTGGCGGAAAACTTGCCTTCTGCAAGACTTCACCATGTACAAAGCTGCACTCTCAAAATATAATTCCTCCCTCTGTGCTGTCAAAACAGACTTAATTCATCACTCTCACAAACACACTCTCATCCAGACCAGGTCAACTCTTTTCTACCTTTAAGTCTCTACTATGTCCCTCACCACCACAGCCCACTAAGTCACTCACTGCCCAGGACATTGCCATTAATTTCCAAAACAAAATAGATACTATTCGGGATCAGATTGCCACTGTGCAGTCACCTTCCCCTATTCATGTTCCAGACGCACCATCGCACTTGTTACTTTCCTCTTTTGACTCTGTCACCACAGAGGAGGTTACAAAGCTTTTCTCCTACACCCGCCTCACCACTTGCCCCCTGTTCCCTCACCACTACTTCGTTCACCATCTTGCTCTATTCTACACTCTCTTACTCACACTCACATTTTCAATCTTTCACTCTTTACTGGCATCTTTCCCTCCCCTCTAAAACATGCACTAGTCACCCCAATACCCAAAAAACCCTCAATGGGCCCTACTGACCTCAACAATCTCAGACCAATCTCCTTACTCCCATTCATCTCCAAACTCCGAGAACGCCTCATCTATAGCCGCCTGAGTTGCCACCTCGCAGATGACAACCTTCTCGACCCCTTACACTCCACTGAAACCACCCTCCTAAAACTCACTGCTAAAAATAACGGCCACTACTAATTACTCTTGCTATTAGACCTTTCTGCTGCTTTTGTCACTGTTGATCACCTGCTGCTCCTCCTCATAAAAACTCCACTCGCTTGGCCTACAAGACTCTGCTCTCTCATGGTTCTCCTCCTACCTATCTAAGCACTTCTTTAGTGTCACCTACAAATCTGACTCCTCCTCTCCTCTTCCTGTAGGGTTCCCCCAAGGCTCTGTCAGCACCCTTCTTTTATCTATCTACACCTCAGTTGGTCAGTTAATAACCTCACGTGGCTTCCAATACCATCTCTATGCCAATGACACTAAAATATATCTTTCTACTCCACAACTCACCCCCTCTGTGTCGTTGCGTGTCACTAATCTACTAACTGAAATATCTGTCTGGATGTCACAACACTTCTTAAAACGCAACCTTTCAAAAACTGAGCTCATGATGATATTTCCTCCCGCCCATGCACCTTCCCCCAACTTCTCCATTGAGATTGAGAACACAACTATCCAACCCTTTCCCCATGCCAAGGTCCTAGGTGTCATCCTGGACTCAGACTTCAGCTTTCTGCCTCACATCCAAATCCTGCCGCCTTCACCTTCGTAACATCTCCAAAATACACCCCTTCCTCACCAATGAAACCGCAAAACTACACATCCACTCCTTGTTATCTCTCGTCTTTGACTATTGCAACTCCCTCCTCATTGGCCTTCCACTACACAGGCTCCTCCCCCCTTCAGTCTATCATGAATGCAGCTGCTAGACTCTTTCACCTAACCAACTGCTCAGTGTCTGCAATCCCTCTCTGCCAATCCCTACATTGGCTTCCATCCCCCGCCCCCCCTGCCAATTTCTGCACTGGCTTCCAATAGCCCAAAAGATAAAATTCAAACTATCAACAACAACATACAAAACCATCCACAACTCTGCCCCTGGATATATCTCAAACCTTGTTTTAAAGTATCACCCTAACCGTTCCCTCTGCTCTTCCAAAGACCTCCTGCTTTCCAACTCCCTCACTAACTCCTCACATGCTCGCCTCCAGGAATTCTATAGAGCAGGGGTAGCAAACCTCCGGCCCTCCAGCCAGGGCCGCCGTCAGGGGGGTACGGCCGATACTCATGTAAGGGGCCCGGGCAGCCTCCGGGGCCCGCCCGGGACACATAAATGAGTATCGGCCGACTGTGAAGGGCGAGGAGGCGGCCGGGCCCCGGCCGCAGCAGCGGGGG
>NW_017306839.1:152800-172362 GCF_000935625.1 Nanorana parkeri
GAGACAGAGTGTAAACTCCTCTGTACAGAAACTACAAATCCCATGATGCATCTCTCTTCGGGAGTCATGTCTGTGGCTGTGAGAATCTTGCAATGCCTCATGGGATTTGTAGTTCCACCACAGCTGGAGGGCCAGAGGTTTGCTACCCCTGCTCTAGAGTCTCTCCCATCCTCTGGAACTCTTTACCCCAACATGTCAGTCTATCTCCCACTCTGACTGCCTTTAGGCGATCCCTTAAGACTCATCTCTTCAGGGAAGCCTATCCCACCTCAACCTAACCACTCAAACAATTCATCCCCACACAGCTACCTCCTCATGTATCACTTCCCCCTCCCTTTTAGATTGTAAGCCCTCCTTACCATCTTGTCTTGTATTGTAATGTCTTCCTTACATTGTAAAGCGCTACGCAAACTGTTGGCGCTATATAAATCCTGTATAATAATAATAATACTGGTGGAATCGTCTCACTGTTCTGTCCTCTTTGGAATGGTGTGCAGAATCATAATACATTAGTGTACACAATTCCTTCATTATAAAAGGAAGCAGATACCCAGAGACTGACTGATATAAAACATTCTTCAAAAATACATAACGCAGGAGAAATGAACAGAATATACATAGCAGCCTGCAACTACTACACCTAATTAGACATATAAAAGACTATGACTTATCTGCAAACTAAACACACATTACAAAATAAATACCAATAGAACACTGAACATAGTGGCCTACCTTGTGAACATACAACTCTCCGGGTTTAGTAGTTTCAATGTTACCACCGGCTTCTGATGCCAAATCCACCACTACTGAACCTTCCTTCATGGTTTCAATCATATCCTGCTTGAACAATGTGGGAGCCCTTTTCCCTGTTAGTGAGGTAGAAGAAAATGAGAACATTTCTAAACAGAAGCACCTGTGGGAGCCTTTAAAGAATAAGTGCAGCCTAAAACAAAGTGCGCTTATCCCTTTTGCCCCTTTACCCTGACCTAACCTAACCCACCCGCCACAGATACACACTTACCTCAATCCAACAGTCACAGCCTCTAGTGTTGGTTTACATCCTGGCCGTGCTTGTGCATTCAAGTAGCATAAACTTCCATGGGGCAGTCTCCCACCATCTCCCTTTGTCCCCGGGCCTTGGGACACAACCCCACCGAAG
Organism: Nanorana parkeri; assembly: GCF_000935625.1. Lineage (NCBI taxonomy): Eukaryota > Metazoa > Chordata > Amphibia > Anura > Dicroglossidae > Nanorana > Nanorana parkeri. Next base: position 153,960 of record NW_017306839.1, read on the forward strand.
TCTAAGGGCCTGTAACGCCCAGGTGCTGCTAGGACAGTGAAACTTGCAACACTGGATATAAACAAGCACCAGGAGTCATAGCCATGGATTGATGCAAGTATGCAAATGTGGAGAGGTCGGGTATGTTAGGTCAGGGTAGAGGCAAAAGGGGTAAGTGTGCTTTGTTTTAAGGTGCATTTATCCTTTTAAAAAGGACTTTACTGAGTACTTTGCACCTGTGCCATACAACAGAGACTTGGAACTGCCTGACATTTTAGATAACATGACCTGTTGGCTGTCCTTGGCAAATGGAATTAGGAAACACTGATTTAAAGAATACATTGATCAAAAATGGACTTTAGGTGCACCACTTCTCTTTACTGCTACTAAAGGAGAGGGGAAGGGGTCAGAGTGGTATTACTCTAATGGTAGAAGCCTTCAGGAATGTTAAAGCTTTTCTGTGTAGGGAGATCAGAAATTGGTGTTGTATTAAGCACATTTCCTAAAATGCTCCATCTTCTGACCCAACCTTATATCAGAATAAAGACAGCCAATAGTTGTCATAGAGGGAGCAAATTATTTATAATCAATGGTGACTCCGAGGGTTTTAAAACACAAGTATTTGACATAGGGATGTCCCGCTACCGGTACTAGCATCGGTATCGGGACCGATACCGATGCTGGTGACAAGTACTTGTCCCTGTCAAAATGCCCCGATACATAGTGGCGAGGCTTGCACTATTTTTTTTTCTTCTTTCCTTACCTTACGGCTGCTGTTCGGGAGAGCAGCGGCGAGTCAGCGTTGGTCCGGTGGGAGGAGCTCCAAGTGGGGTCCTAATTTATCCCCTGGATTAGATGATCCATAGTACATAATATGTGTGCTGTATATGTACTATGGATCATGATTTAACCTAGCAGGGAAGAATTGTGAGCACCTCCCACAAGCTGAGCACCGAGACGTGATGCATCGATCCTGCCCAGCGCCGACTATGAGAGGCACCGCGTGATGCAGCAGGGATCTGAGTGAAACTGAGTGAGGGAAGCTGGGACAGGGCTGGCTGTAAATCTATTGCTATAGTGTACTGGACATGTGTAATGTATATGTAGTACATATATACAGCACACACCTCCACTACACACCAGCAATAGAGTTACAATTCTCCCCTGCTAACATGAATAGGTTAAATCATGATCCATAGTACATAACATGTAGTTGTACTATGGATCATTTAAAGTCACATTTCCCTTTTTTAAAAAGTATCGGTAATTGGTATCGGCAAGTACATGAGGGGGAAAGTACTTGTACTTGTTCCTGAATAGTGGTATCGGGACATCCCTAAATTTGACAGAAGTGAATCCTTTATTGCCAGGTTACATACCGGGAATGAGAGCAGTAGTAATGATGATGTCTACATCTTGACACTGCTTGGCAAACAACTTCATCTCAGCATCATAAAACTCCTTGGACATTTCCTTGGCGTATCCTCCTTGTCCCTCTCCGGACTCCTTTAGATGTATTTCCAAAGGCTCAGCACCAATAGATTTGAACTGCTCCAAAGCTGCAGCCCTGCATAAAACAGAGATTAACATGTGCAAGGCACCAAACACATATCAGTTCAGAAAGTTGATCTCTGACAACAGCGCTATGTCATGGCATCACAGATATGGCCCTCCAGAGTAATATGTATACAGGAGATACAAAGATTAGCCCCGGTTTTATAGACAATCCTAGGAGTTAGGTAGCAAATGCTCCTTAAAAATTACAGCTGGCACCTAACTTTTGAGGTCGTCTCTAGCGGTTCTCGTCAATGCCTCTTAAGAAATCCTGCTGGCTCCTGGATTGGACAAGCTGGCTCATGAATTGCATATTAGTTTGTCCACCAACGAATTATATGGATCAAAATAAAATCTACACAGAGAATACATGGATTATGTAGAGGCAAAAATTCTAGTAGGTAGTTATGGTCATGCAAACCTGTGATTTGTTCATATAGGGCAAAGAAACTGGTTCTCTTTAAAGTCCAACACTGTCACAGGGGGGCACAAAGACTGAGCTCCTTACACAGGTCAAGAATTTCAGGCGTATTAAAGCTATACCCTAGCAGTGGGGCTACCCCAGCACTGTAAGGATTAAGTGCTCGCTGTGTTTAGGGAGCTAATACCACAAAGATATACTCACCCAAACATCCGACCCGGCTGGCTGCCACACCGGACTTGTTTTTCTGATAATGCTAAAGAGGAACTCCAAGAATTTTAAAAACCTATCCTTGCAGTGGGGCTTCCCCCGCAATCCAAGGGTTATGTCCTTGTCTTGTCTAGGGGAGTCAAATAAAGCAGATACTCACCTGATCCTTGGTCCTGCCGGGCTGCTAGGCCGCTGCCATTATCATGTCAAACGCAGGTCCACTGACTTGCATTAGACATGAGGACATTCTCCAGCTGAAGCGAAGGGGAGAGAGGCGAGTGCCGACCGCTGCAGAACCAAGGATCAAGTGAGTGAGTGTATATCTACACTGAGTGGCCAGATTATTATGACCACCCCATCAGTACTTCGTTGGGCCACGAGATGACTTCGTTGGGCCGCCACGTGACTCCACGAGATGTTGAAAGGTGGTGCGAGGAATCTGACACTGCACTGTTGCCCTTCAGTTGTCTTGTAGCAGTCTTGCCACTCTCCGTTCTGTCTTAACATTGACTAGTCGCTGACGGCCACAATTCTCACGTTCAGACCCAGATTTTCGGCTGACAGTCCAGTCTTTAAACACTTTAACAACAGCTGCTCTTGAACATTTAACGAATTCTGCTGTTTTGCTGATACTCGCTCCATGGCTCCGCGCCAACAATCATCCCACGTTCAAAGGCTGTTAAATCGCGTTGTTTACCCGTATCTTCAGAAAAAATCACTTCTACTGTCGTGGTAAACAACCTGCTTCCCTATTTATAATGGTCTGGCCCTCTAGCAACTTCAGCGCCAAATTATAGCTAATTTGCCTACAAACGTCAGGTGGTCATAATAAACTGGCCACTCAGTGTATATATCTGTTTTATATGATGACTCCCCTAGACAAAAAAAGCACTTATCCCCTTAAGGTGGGGGGAGGGGGGAGTGACAAGGGGTACATTGCAGTTGTCCAATCCCTAAATGTGCTAGCTGCATTTATTTTTACCTGGTGATCCTGCCAGTAATACACTTCCTGTCCTAGGTGACAATGATCACTCACCAGACTGTATCTACAAAGAAGCAGCATTGAGAGAAGTACAATTAGGGCTACATAATAATTTCCCTTCTACTCCCCTCCAGAACATAGTAGGGATGGGTTCTGTAGTCCTCAAAGATAGCTGAGAACAGTGTACCTGATAGGAGTGCAGCACAGGAAAAGATCACAGGACGTTTTCCACTCGCTTGATTTCTGGCAGGATCATCAGAGGGTTTTTTTGTAGATATTAACCCCTTCATGACTGAGCTTTATTTCAGTTTCTGTTTGTAAATGACTGAAGCACTTTTTGCTGTGAGATTCTTCCACAGCAGTAATATACCTTCTTACCAAGTGCACCCACATATATTATATATTGTTTTTTTGGAGGACAAATAGGGCTATATAATTTATATTCACATGCTGTATGTGTGTCCAACACCTCACTTAGTATGAATAACAAAAAAAAAAAAAAAAAAAAAAACCACACAGTTTTGATGATTATTATTATTTTTAAATAGCACAGCTAAAAAAATGCATTCAAATAAATGATGTGTCCTTTATTTGGAAACACCTCAAATCTCTCGGATTTCAGAAATGTTTCTGTACTTTTCAGCCTAAAACTAAAAGCTAACATTTTATTTTTTCTCTCCAAAAACTAATAAGTTTGGTTAGGTGGCCTACAATGTCACTGTCATTAAGTGTCACTAACTGTCACACTTAGGGACAGCGACATACTTTGAACAACGCCGTCATGAGGGGGGTTAAATTAAAAAAAATTAACCCCTTAGGGTGAAAAAACAAATCTGCAGCTCAGCTGCAGATTGTCATTGTAATGGGTTAATTTTTAATAAAAATTATAGTATAAAAAAATATTTACATTTTTAACAATTTCTTTTTGTCTATTATAATCAGTCACTATGAGTGCTTGCTACTTTAAATTTTTATTTTTTTTAATTTTTGGTTGCTATTAGGCTGCTCCAAACATAGGAACAGATAATAATTACCTTAGTGACACTGATCCTGACAGCATGACAGGATTAGATCTCACTAGGCTTCCGATCGTCCTCAGACAATCAGAACTTTGCTACATTTCAGCAAAAGAAATATATTGTTTCTTATTGCTGGCTGAAGAATGTATTGTAACAAAAGCCTATAAACATCGGGACTTGCCCATGTCTATAGAGCTGTCAAAAAAGAAATATCAAAGCAGCGAGTCATGTTCTGCTTCTGCTATTTCACCTGTCAAATGCCAGATCGCCCATATTTGTAACAGCTTCTTTCTTTCATTAAAGAAAGAAGCTGTTACAAAAGCTTAACTAATCAATGGATGCCTCAATACTGAGTCATCCATTAATGACCAGTAACCACTGATTCTCAGCAGTTACCGGCATTTCAAAACCCTGAATAGCTGCTCACGTACAGTGTAAGTGAGCAGTCATTTGTGCACTTCACAATGGAGACGTAGTCGCGTAGGAGTTAAACAGACAAAAAAACATTTTCAACAGTGTATTTAACAGATCTGAGCGAATAAGTGAAGCTCATTGTTTAGGTTTACCTCAGTTTTAATTTTTAAATTACACTTTAAAAGATCAAAGTTATTGAAATCTTAGTTTTCATTAACGGAGAGCAGATCGTGGCAGGCTTTCAGCCCTCTAATGTCAAGACACATCAGATGTTAGAAACATCTGAAGCTGGACTTGAGTCTTTGTTATGATTTTTTGAGAATCAATTATTTCACTGTACATGCAGCTAGAAAAGGTAAGGGGTGGCTTTAAGCTATCTTACTGTTTGTTAAAGTGCCTAAAAATACATTCAAGTACCTTATTAACAAAAATGTATCTTAATTTGTGTATCTCTCGGCTGTAGATCCTCAAATCATCTCGGAATTGGTGTTCACACTGTCCTTCCTTCTGGAGGGTGGCTACTTTTATTCCCCATGGTCCTTGTGTGTGTTGTAAAGTAGCCTCCATGATACTGTTCCTCGCGGATATGGGCCCTTCTCTAGCAGAGTCCCTTAGAATCTTGCAGAGTTTCGCCACATGTTCTGGGTTGTCAGTTAACTGGAGCAAGTTCCAGTATCTCCCCCTAGATCCTATTGACCACTCCTTGATTTTGCCCTACGCTCAGTTACAGCAGATGACCACATTTAAATATCTGGGACTCACCATCTCTAATTCTGTTTCGGACTTCATAGCACTTAATGTTAGCCCAGTCATTACCCAATTTAAAACCCGCCTTTTGGCATGGAGGAATCTCCCCCTATCCCTGATTGGTAGAGTCAGCCTAGTAAAGATGAAACTCCATCCGTTACTGCTTTACACCTTGCGCAACTCCCCAGTGTGGATTCCAAAAAGGATCTTTAGAACAATAGACTCCCTGATCGCCGAGTTTCTTTGGAATGGTAAGGCGCGCAGGATTAAACTGTCAGCTCTACAACTGCCATGGGGGGAGGGGGGGTTGGCGGTTCCCAATTTTTATTGGTATTTTTTGGCGGGCCAGCTGACGTTTGCTCACAGGTGGCTCATGGTGGGGGACCCTGATCCAGCGGTCACCTTGGAGGCTGCCTTGGTGGGGTCATATGAAGCTCTGAGACATTTGGTGTACCGGGGCCGTCACTCCCCCAACCGTCAGACACCATCTATGAGATCTGTCATGAAGGCCTGGAATATAGCCGAGGTGAGGGTACTGCGACCTCCCCCAAATCTCTCCCCACATACACCATTGTGGAGAAACCCTTCACTTTGCTTCCATTTTAGACCCCGTGGCTTGGACGGGGGTCTGCGTCGCTTTGAGGATCTAAAAATAGCGTACTCATTGCCGAACAGTCATTTCTTCCGTTATTTACAGTTGCGCCACGACTTCTCTTCTCTGGGGGCCGCCTGTCTCTCTCCGTCTCTGGGATGGAGTCCTTACTTCGTGTGGTGGTTAAACCATTATCTACCATTTATAAATTGCTTTCACACAAGGGAGGGGGGTCCCTGGAGAGATGTAGAGGAGCTTGGATACATGACTGTTCGGATCTAGAGGTGGAGGATCTGGAGGAGTTATGGAGCACACCTATGACCACCTTAATCTCCGCAAGGGATAGGTTGAATCAATATAAAAATTGTTCATCGTGCATACTACACGCCGGCCAGACTTGCTACTATGCATTCCACAGAGTCCTCTAGATGCTGGAGATGTCCCTGGGAGCCGGCTGATCTCGTGCATGTGTTGTGGTCCTGCCCTAGAGTTGAGAACTATTGGAGGGGGGTCATGGATGTGGCCTCGGGGCTATTGCAAACTCCCTAGCTGCAAATATCCAAACCTGTATACTGGGCCTCATCGATGGTCTTGTTCCCTTCGTGGCATCCCGCACACTTTTCACATACCTGTTCTATGCCAGGAAGCTCCTTATCCTCCATTGGAGGAAGTCGGAACCGTCTGATCTGGGGGCTTGGAGGGCACTGGTCAACGCATTCCTACCACTGCACAAAGCTACTTATGCTAGTAGAGGGTGTCCTAGTAAGTTTGACAGAATCTGGTCCGTCTGGATGGAGTCTGACACTACATTAACGATTTAGATAAACAAACATAGTAAGCGCTTGGCGTTGGACAGCCTGGCTGGGGGTGCCTCGTAGGAGGTTTCTGGCTTTTCAGAGAATCCTGGTGAGATAATACTGTACAGGATGAGAGGGCGATGAGTTTTTTGGGGTTCTCATTTCCTCATTTATTCTGTTTAACTGATCTTTGTTGTTTAAATGATTGTTGTACCCTGCATCGGTTGAAAGGGACTGTAGAGCTTTGATGCAACGTTTCTCATCAAGGAGCTGGCGGAGGGGGCGGATTGGTGGCAAATATTTCAAAAGAAATCCTGCATGTGCCTGGGAGTGGAGGGGGGGTTATTATGGTCAGAGGGAAGTTATTGTTTATGTAACATGTACTGTTCTGTATGTCTATCAGCATATGTTATGCTGTACTGTATACACTGTTGTGTATGATTGGGGTGCTATGTTAGTGCCCGCATTGTTATTGTAATGTGATTATTTACTATGCAAAATTAATAAAAAGTTTTTAAAAATAGATGAATGGAGGATCTACAGCCAAGTGATACACAAAGATACAATTTTGATAATATTTAAGGTATCTGAATGCATTTTTAAGATCGAACTCCTAATGTCACTCTAAAGATATGTAAATAGTTTAAAAGGTCCACAGTCTGGGCACAGATGCTCTTTTTTTTTTAAGCATGTAGTTTTTTATTCAGATTTGTCATAAAAAAGAATACAGAACAAAAGACATAACAGATGCTCTTTAAAAAAAAAAACTCCCAATCATGTTACCATGGGATTCAACATATATGTATTATGAGATGTGGAGTGAATTCAGATTTTTAAAGAGAAATCGGTCATAAGGAGATTAATTGCAGTTGTTATTGTGACCTCACTTTTAAGAACACTTCACCGGCTGTATTCTAAAGGCTTTACGTATAAATCCTGTGCACTCTGAGTTGGTGTGCAGTAACATGGGCAGGGTGCATCCAGGTCTGTACACGGTCTGCGGAAAGCAGTGTGTGAGGGTGCACTGCCCCTGTGCTTCTTTCCACAGCCCTGGGCGCATCAACAACCGGCCCTTCATGCTGTACATAGCAACACGCCCGTGTGAATGAGGCCTAAATATAAAAGTAGTTCTGAAACCCATTTACAGGATGCTTGTTTGAGGTCTGAAATTGAAAGTACCGAGGTCAGACACAGCGAGGCATTTAGCATTTTCAGTAGGATGACTGCAATGATAGCCTCCATACCTCTTCATATCAGAGTCAAATTCTAATCTCATTATGAAACAGCCATACCTGGTGTCGAATCCTCGGACGATGGCACCCATTGATTTAGCAGCTCCTGCAGCAGCCAGACCAGCAACACCACCCCCGATGATTAATACCTACAGAGAAAGAAAGATCACTATATGAAGAAGTATACAAATCATTTTCAGAATTGCAACTCCCAACACTGCTAACAAACATGAAGAATAACACTTTGTTGAAGCGAGTAGGAAACGGAGACATCAAGTGCTGCTCACTGATGGACTTCTGAGTAATCGTTAGTAGTGAATTTAGGCACACACACACACATATACATATATATACACTGTATATAGATATGTGTGCGTGTATTTTTTTTTTCCTTTAGCAAATGAAGTGCAAGCCAGGGACTACAATATTTAAAAGCCGTGTTCACCCTTACAACAAAGGAACTGGAACACAAAATGTGTAGCAAGTGCCTGGACTCAAGTACTCCATATTGCGTCTCCAGCACGTTATAGTTTCCAGGTTCAATAAACATCCATGAACTCATCCATTGGCTACATCATCTCCACAATACCACACACACTGTACCAGATACTTTCCAGACAGACACAGAGAATGTTTGTTTCCATGCAGAGAGCACAGAAATTTCCCTTCCTAATTCAGCGTGTCACAGGTGTGCATTACTATGCAGGAGCACATGTGAGCGCTTAATACATACACTGCAATACCATGCTTCTACAGGAGCTCCGGGCTAAACAAAAAGGTTCTGTAGCTCCTACCTGCTGCTTAAGTGATAGTCCGGCTGGACCAAAGACTATAGTGTTTATAGACTCCCCCTGTGCTTCATATTCTTATTGCTCTCCTAGTCCTAGCAATAAAAATTAAAAAACCATATGTTGGCTAAAGCTAAAGCTGCTTTTGATAATGTACCAACCACAACCCACTGGATCAAAAAGGTGAACAATTGATGGAAGCCGAACGCTGGGTAGTAACCTGTAAGGATCAATACGATACATTTTATGACATTTGGACAACCTGCTCTTTGATCGCCCCTTCCCTCCTATTCGCCCAATCCTACCCAGCCTTTATACCCCCCTCGCCCCAACCAACCCCCCACCTGCCCAGTGCCCAACCTCTTCCCTTCGCCAAGCTTGCATGGCAAAGTGTAAATAGTTTTCTATGTTCCCTGTTCACTGACGCAACATATGTTGCATTTTTCTGCAGCACACCTAACATCCATTCTACACGACAATTACTTTCAGTAATGAAAAAATATATTTTTTAAAAAGGTCAGAAAAGAAATTGTAATATTTCATTGCTGGTCAGTGTGAAAAGCCTCCATACACTGCTGGTCAGTGTGAAAAGCCTCCATACACTGCTGGTCAGTGTGAAAAGCCTCCATACACTGCTGATCAGTGGGAAAAGCCTCCATATATTTGTCAGTGTGAGAATAACCCGCATACATTGGGGGTCATTAGAAGGGCCCTCCTACTGGCAGTCAAGTTGAAAGAACGCTCATTACATGGTGGTCAGACTTCTCTTTACATTGTCAATGGGGGGGGGGAATAAATGATCATTACATTAGGTACATGTGGTCTGGGGGGGCAGGTTAGGCAAAGCCTAACTTTTTCTCCATTCAGACTGACTAGAAAGCCTCCCCCACTGTGTAGCCTGTCATGAATGGATTGTCACCTGGTAATTACAGGTGGCGATTCATCTGGCTTTTAACAGCTAGATTACACAGCGGTGGGCAGCTCGCTGCCGTGCAACTGCACATAGTGAGGACAGGGGTGCCAGAGGCTTGAGCTCTGTGGATGGTTTGGACCACTAGCAAAGCACCATCGGTCCAAGCCATCCAAACAAAAAAGCACTGATGGCATCTATCCAGATGCCTCATCAATGACAAGCAAGGGACACGGAGGCTCCTCCCTCCTCCACACATAGCTCTGTGACAGGGCCTGGGGGTGCCTCACCTGCCATGTGCCTCAACACACGTCCCTGCATTACATATGTTGTCAATGGGATGAGTGTCTCACTTACAGATAGCTAAAAATATCGGGAGGTTTCTTAATTAAAAGTTAAAAACTGCGCACTAGTCTAAGAAACCCCCAGCAACCCCTGAGAGAGACTGAAGTACAGTGTGCGACATGCACCCACCACACTTGTTGTGGGTCTGCACCTAATTCATCAGTACGCATCAGGCGAACGTGCGAGAATTCAGTCAATACTGAAAAGCCATCTCTCAGATATATATATATAAATAATCAAAATTTCCTGAGCACCCTACATCAGGGCTCAAAATTTCAAGTCCTGAGCTACTAGCCAGGCCTTAAGAGACCCAAAAAAGGGGAAGATGTGAATGTGCTGTACTGTGACTTTTTATTTTTACTTTTGTTCCAGTTCTGTCTTCCTTTTGTCAATATTCAAACTTTAAAAAGGAGAACTATGGGGTAAGTGGTTTTCCCCATAGTTCTCCTCAGGGTCACGGGAGGACATAAACTAGCATCCTCCCGTGACCCAAAGCTCAGAATAACGTGAGCTACAGCTCACGGTATACCAAAACGCTGCAGCCGGGACGGATCACTACATTACTGTCGAGACCCACCCAGCTGCGTGAGTGACAGCTAGCTCTGCCTATCTAGAGGCAGAGCCAGCTGTACCCGCCCCCTCCCCCGTCCGTTCCGCCAGTCAGAGCTGGAGGATTGGACAGGGGAGGGGGGGGGGAATTCCTGCAGGGAGCCGTGAGTGACAGTCACTGTTCTCTGCAGGGACAGGATCGAGAAGTGGGCAGGGACCTATATTTATTTTAATTCTTTTGTTTCCATGCGACTATTCCAGACAAGTTTTCTTTTTATTGGGGATAAAGTATGTGGTCATTTCAGCTGCACTCTGAAATGACCACATACTTTATCCCCAAATGTTCTACAAAAGTGTGCAGTGTGAACCCTGAATGAGTGAGTTGCCTCCTCTCTGGACACAATTTACTTTACGTCAAAGCGGCTACAGTTAAATAGACCAATTCACTTGACAAACTCCAAGCATGAGATGCGCCATCACACCACTAGAGGGCAGCAGTGTACTTATAATAACTGACAAACCCCTTGTATACAGAATTGTATCAATACATTATAATAAGCTGCATACAAATAACAATTAGGGAAAACCTCTTTCCAGGTTGCCAAAACATTTAAAAAGTCGGTTTTTGGGGATTGCTCATTAACATGGTAACCCACTAAAATAAAAACTTCAGCAGCCCTGAAAAAAATCACAATCCTGGCCTATAACTGCTCATGTGCCATTTGTTCACAAATAAAAAAAAAAAAAAAAAATACATTTTGGTTTGCATAATTAACTGTGCTGATGAAAGTGCTTAGAATATTTTCTGTAAATGCTCCCCTACCATATACCTTTGCCTAAAGGAGATGATTTTTGCTTATATTATCCAGAGAGAATACTCCCAAGTCTGACTGTGTGTAATATGTACTATAGTAAAGGCCATATCAGCAAATTAGACTGCAGAATCCCAGTTTACATTGCATACAATTCTGTGCATGCCCTGCTCCATGTCCGCAGCCTAAGGCCTTGTTCACACCAAATGCAGACCAGATCCGGTCAGGTTTCTGCACACGCAGTGTAGTGGGTTGTGCCGCGTTTGATGCGTTTAGGGCCGGTTTTGGTAAAAAAAATTAAAAAATTTAAGTTTAACATGGGCTTTCAGGCACTTGCATGCGTTTTTGATGCGTTTCAGACCAGATCCAGAGCAGGTAAAATAGGGCTTGCCGCATTTTTTTCATCCGGTCTGGATCTGGTCTGGATCCGCACGCTGCGATTTGAACTGGAGGTCAAAATACCATAGGAATACATTGGACGCAGTTTTGATCCGGTCTGCACCTGCTCTGGTCCGGATCTGCTCCGCGCTTGGTGTGAACAAGCCCTTAGAGTCAACCCTGGCCAATGGACATAAAACACACACACTTCGTTGGACCGCCTGTACCTTTGATTACAGCACTCATTCACCATGGCATTCTGTCGATAAGCTTATGCAATGACACAACATTTATTTCCCTCCAGAGGTGCATTAATGTTTCACCAAGATCTTGTAGTGATGATGGGAGAGTCGGACCACTGGGTAAAGTCTTCTCCAGAACATCCGAAAGATTCTCAATGGGGTTAAGGTCTGAACTCTGTTGTGGCCAATCCATGTGTGAAAATGATGTCTCATGCTCCCTGTACCACTTTCACAATCTGAGCCCGATGAATCCTGACATTGTCATCCTATATACACACACACACACACACACACACACACACACACTATATAAGACCAGCAGCAAAAGAGTACTGCACAGAAAAAAAATACTTAAAAAAGTATTATAGAGTATTATAATTCCAATAATTTGCTGGCTTGTTGGGGCAGATAAAGATTGGCTATAGACCATGGACATCTATTAGTACCAGTGTCAAGTATGGCCACACCAGACTGCTTTGAAGTTTAATAAGACAAAGACCACAAAGCTAAGTGTGGCTCAGTCAGAATGACAGTACATGAAGATATGCCATAGACTAGCTAGGAGAGGCATATCAACAATTAACTTATATTAAATGCCAGGCAAAAAGTAAATAGCACCATAACAACTATATGGTCTATATACACACACACATACACATATGTGTATACACATATGCATACATCAACAATAGGTTGGACTTGATGGACTTATATCTTTGTTCAGCCTCAAATACTATGTAACTATGTAAAACGGTTATATGTTGTAATTGTTAATCACTGAACCCTAGCCATAGTGAACATATAGATTCAGTAGACATAACAGCAACCTGGCACCTTCCATCCTCCAAATCCCACCCTGCTATTGCCTGAAATCACAGCTAATGAACACAAGGCCAGCTGGAACATAAAAGCAGCTCACGTTCCGTCCAGCAGCAGGTGTAGCTTTGCATGCTACATCTGGATCAGAACAATCTCCTGCACACCGTGAAATAAGAAGAATAAACATGGCCCCCATTATGATGTGAAGGACATCACGGCCAAACCTGCAGGAGCACAGAGGTACAATGTCGCCATCTGCTGACTGCTACAGTAATAACACCAGAGTGGCAACAGGAAATCACAAATGGATGACTTACTGGAAGGAGTCTTACACTGGGCACAATACATACTAGGCACGCATCATTTCCTGCCCTCCTACAAGAAATTAAATAGAACTAATCCGGTTCTCTGAAGACATCACTAGTTTAAGAACACTTTAAAAACTGGGCTTAAAACTATCTTAGAAACTCACTGAAATACATCTAGATGCAACAGAATACCCACTTATGACTTCTTTGTGGCCTGACATACAGTACCTTGATTGCACCACATAATATACAGGGAACACCTTTCTGTTTGATGTTATGTCAATGTTATACCCATCTATACTGTGTATCTAGAAACATGGTCAAAATTTCCAACACCCTGCCATTCTCAAACAATTCCCACCCCACCTGAATCTCTGAATGAGATGACAGTCCCATCTGCCATCGTGGTAGAGGGACTCCCAGATCTCACTGGAGCACAAGTGTGGACACATCTCCACACTTATAGTACATGGACTACTTTCTGCAACCCCATAACCAAGTCAATACCTCCATAGGAACCTGAGGTTGGGATGTAAACAATGCAGAAGCATGTGCACTGCACCCAGGATACACCAATCACAGTTGCAATGCTCTGCAGGTTTTAATACATAAAATCTAAAAGAAAATGCACATTATTTCATTTATTAATGTCGGTGCATATAGTGATTTGGACTATGCCTTTAAAGTTTAGTCTCCGATTCTATAGTCTAGGGATTGCCCATCTGAATTCCAATATCATGTTACCTGCTGAAGGATTTGCAATTCTGGCTGGCCATTCTACCGATACAAATCGTGCAAGAGGACTGTGCTGCTACTTCCGGAATTTGTGCTGTGTTAATACTTCCTGGGTCAGCTCCCTGAGCGCTGCACAGGATGATGCGGATTCATTGTCTGCTAACGAGTCAGGAGGTGGAGACACAGCAAGCTAACCCAGGAAAATTAATTGCTTGATCAGAAACACAGTGCGTCACTAGTGCAAAGTGGAAAATATGTGAGATCGCAGAATTTATGTCCTATTTCAAATACATTTGATCACACTTATTTGTCAACCATTTGCATGGAGCTTCTCTTGCAATACTAACGTATTTTGGCTCAGATCTGCCCACCGGAGTTTATAATGTACAGGCAATCCCCGAGTTACATATGACTCCTACTTACAAACGGAGGCTATTACTGTACAGCAGGGGTAGTTGTAATGTTATCGCGCTTGTGCTGACAAGGAGTGCCCGCCTTTTTGGGTCTGGTTCATAGTGCTGTATATACATTACAGGAAGTTGGCTGCTCTTAGACGTGCAGACGAGTGGTGCCCACCTCTTCTTCCGGGTAACTGTGAGGTTTTTACTGCTGTCTGTATCCTCATTAGAAAGATTTAATCTCACTTCTTGTCCTTGAGACAACAGGAAGTGAGAGGAAATCTACCCCTAGGAAGGGAAATTCACTCCTGTAAGAGTGATCATGGGAAAAAGATGTTTCCACTGAAGCTTCATCCCCAATCCTTGTTTCCACGACAACACAATTTTCTACATCCAATTGTCACATGGACAGAAAGTGAGGTGAAATCTCCTGAACAGGGCCACACAGCAAAACAAACTTTACAGGGGGTTAACCCTTCCCTATGCTATCCAAAACAAACATTTTGGGTTACACTTGAGTTACACTTAAAAAGATTTCCTGTTCCAACTTACATACAAATTCAACTTAACAAACCTACAGTCCCTATCTTGTTCGTAACCCGGGGACTTCCTGTATTAAATAACTGTAAAGTGGCTACATGTTTGCTCAGGAGGTACAACAACCTCCTAATCTGAAAATAATATCACACAGAGGATTTAGGTAGAGAAATATAAACCGGTCATTGCAAACTTCTCCTTCTGAGCATGCTAGATGCCAAGCTAACCCTCTGGCTTCAATAATGAATCACAGACTTAAAACAACCTCAGACTTCACTGGCTGCAAGCACCGGGGAGCAAGCATTCGGCTCATGCTTGCAGTGGCTGGAGAGCGGAGAGGTGGCGGCTTTTTCTTAGATGAGAACCAGTAAGGAAAGTCAATATACACTTCCTGAACAGGTCGGCTGTGTGACGATGATGGGGGATTGGAGTCTGAATATTGCCAAATAGAATTTCTTTGTTTCCCAGTCAGAGCACCGGCAGGTCTTCATTTAGAATTGACAGGCGCCTCCACATTCCACAGAAGAGATGCTAGATGGCTGTGATGTTTTATTGCTCCAGTCCGAGTGAAATTCCAAAATATCAATCCAAGCCTTTTTATGGCTGTCATTAAAGGCATGGCACCAAACATTCATATATTTGCCAGTGGACAATTTATAATCAACAAGCAGGTCTGGAGAGGTGGTGACCCCGGTGACCTCCGCATTCTCTCTAAAGTCATAAAACCTGAGGTTGAAAATAAAGCTACATTTTATTAATTTGGAGTTGGGCGGGGATAGGTAAACTAAAGGTTCATTCTCCTCCTGCTCGCCCGCCCCAGCCCTGGGACAGCCTCCAAAAGGGGCTTATAAAATATTCTGTGTTGGCAATTAGAGTGGCTCTTGGTTTAAACATCGAGGAACTAGAAGTCTGAACATCAGAGAAGAGTTCCCCTTTAATCTTTGGACATTATCTGCTGGAAGTCTGCTTGAAGAAGAGCCTTGCAGACTTCCCCTTTGCTTCTTGAACTCTGAACTCTGTCAGAACTCACAATTCCAGGACTGTTGAGTATTCTTCTTTTATTCCCTTTTATTTTGCTGTTATATATATATATTAGTCTCTTTTATTAAAACTTTTTCTGTATATTTTCTGCACTGTCTCTTTTATTAAAGGACGATATAAAAAAATCGTTAAGCTTATCTCTACGCTCGAAATACGAACTTAAAAGTATCCTTGCCTCTTTGAAGAGTGCTACTGTATAGTGACTCCTGTTATATTCCTGTCTGAGAGGACAATAGTATGGTCGCAGCATTTGCCGGGCACGGTTTGTATTCCGAAAAACACATGGTGGCAGTGGAAGTTTTGTGGGTAAAGGGTTAACTGCGGAGTTACCCAACCCTGGTGACGATCGCTCTCAGTCTGCTGGCCTGAGATTGTGTCCCGCGAGCTGGGAAATCTCTGCGCAGGGTGAGGCTGAGAGTGGTATCGCCACGTCCTTGTGACGCTCACGCTCGGTTCAGACTTGTGTATGGTCACGTGGGATTGACGTACAGCGGGTTTGGGCCGGGCGTACGTCACAGGCTGTTTTTATAAAAGTGACTATTCAGCACAAAGTGACATTGCCTTTGCAAAGGACCTCAAGAAAGCGTGGACAGCTCAAGCTGTAAAATGTTGATTTGTTAAGCATCATAGGCCTGTTATTTCATTGAGGGGGCAGAGTGGAGTTACATATGCCAGAACTTTAGGAAAGAGGTTCTACATACCTTGGCTGGGGGGACCTTTCCTGCTGCCGTTATCTGTCCAGTGAAAAAACGTCCAAAGTTGTTTGCAGCCAGGACAACAGCTTTGTATCTGCAAGGTAAAATGGAAGCTAAGATAGTAGATCACGATATCCGAACACATATTAAAAAGAACTACAGCCAAAAACAAGATAAAAATGAATAGTCCATTAGAAGATAAAATAACAAAAACAGCTTCTGTGGCAATACTCGCCTTCAATTCAGAGAGTTTCCCCCACAGTAATCTTTTCTGCTTCTAGATATCCCCAGTCTGAGGCCAGCATCATTCAACCCTCTTGGACCCCCACCCTGGAACAGCTGCAGCTTGTGACTAGGCAGAGAAAGAGAAGGAGCATCCAGATGAGCTCATCTCTCTGTTGCTCTGCTTTCTCCTTCCATGAGCATGCTTCTTGTCAGCACATGAACCGATTGGATTCTTGGACAGTTTCTTCTTTTCAGACTCGAGCCCTGCTATACAGGGACTGTAAGGCTGGGTTCCCACCTGGGCGGTAGAGTAATGCGCGTATGGGCCACGCGTTACCGCGATTTGCGGTCCTCGAAACGCACGTCTAACGAGCATTTACTAGAGCTATCCGGCTGTATCCTAATGGATGCGCACGGAAATACGCCCCAAAAGAAGCTCCTGTACTTGTTTGGGCGTAGGGCTTTTTCAGCGTGTTTCGACGTGCTGAAATACACCCAGGTGGGAACCATGCCCATGGGAAATAATGGGATTTCACTTGCTGAGCGTTTTTCAGCGCTTCGAGCAGCGCTGAAAAACGCCCAGGTGTGAACCCAGCCTAAGAGGCTGATACCAGGTCAGATTGAGGTACTAATGGTGCCCATACACTGCTCGATTCTCGTACGAGAATTGCAGGAAATCCCGCGATCGTACGAGAATCGAGCAGTGTGAACGAAGACATGCGACCGTTTCTACTGTACGGTCGCACGTCTTTTGTCTAAGGAGCACGCTAGAAAACCAGCCGAAAATCGTACGATTTTTGGCTGGTTTGAACGGTGCTTGGGAGACAAATGCCGAACAGGCCGGTGTGCGCGCGCGCATACACTGCCCGTTCAGCATTGCGGTCATCGGAAGCCCGCCCCTCAGCTTGCGATGATCGAGAGTGCGATCTGCCTGTCCAAGATAGGCAGATCGTACGTTTTTTTAATCACTTTACAACCATCGCAAGACCAAGGTCTTGCGATGGTTGTACAGTGTATGGCCACCTTTACACTGCTAGCATTTAAAAACTAAATTTAGGACCCATTCACACCATAGCATTGCGTTAATCGCACGATACTGTGAGTTTTGCACATGCTTTTGCAGAACCCACCTACTGCACATGCACTGCAACGCATAGCCACCAGAAGGTGTGTTGGGGTGTCATTCAAATAAAAAGGCAACACACCTAGCGCACAGTACTGATCAATAGGTGCACTGTGCGATAGCGTGTAGGGCTGCAACAACTAATCGACATAATCGATTATAATCGATTATTGAAAAAGTTGTCAACTTTTTCAATAATCGATTAATCGTCTTCCGATCAGTTGGCCCTGTTCACGGCTCCACACACGCTGCGCGCCGCACCTCTTCCCCCACCTCACGCTCGCCGCTGCCAGACCCGCCCACATCCACACTCTTCACACCGCACCTCCTCCCCGCCTCACACTCACCGCCCGCCCACATCCACGATCGGCACAGGGACGCGGGGAGATGTAGTAAGGAGGAGTAGGTGTGGGGGGATGACAGCCACCGATAGACAGGTCCGATCTCAGAAGCAAGTTGCTGGAAGACTGCTCAGGTAAGCCTGCACTTTCCCACACATGGTGCTCTATAATGTATTGCTGGGATTTGTATTCCTCTATAGCTGATGGTAC
>NW_017306839.1:172448-181253 GCF_000935625.1 Nanorana parkeri
TGCATGATATTTTGCGAATCATGCATGGGGGGGGGGGGTTCTTTTTTGTCAACATTCACACTTTCCTCAATGTTAAATGAAAAACTATACACACAGAGTTTAGGGTCAACGAGGGCAGTTTGTGGACAGTTACACTACCTGTAGGCCGCGGTTTATCCCGGTAAGCATTATTATTGAAAGTGAAAGAAAATTCAAAATTTTGGGTTGTCGTCAGAACGGGAATAGATGTTTAGTTCTGGTGACACCCTGCTGACAACCTGGGATTACCCTCTCGGGGGGTGGGGGGGGGGATTTCCCCCACTTTTGCTACTATTAACATACAACTGCATCTTTCATCCCTACTGCTTCATATCCGAAGGAGCAGAATAGTTGGTTTTGCCTCGTACACAACAAATATTGGTAGATTGAAATCTATTGGCCAGATAAGGTTCTTCTAGTAGACAACTGCTCAGCCAAAGTAATGTTTCATAAACATTAAAGCTGAACTCTAGGCAGATATAAAAAGGCACTGCAGCGATTTTAAAAATGTATTTTGTTAACTGTAACTAGATAAAATTTCACTTGATGTCAGACGCCTGCAATCCCCTTTACAGCAGCACTCAGATTGGGAAGCCAGCAAGTTGTGCTCCATGCAAATATGTTGACAAACCCAATAGGACTTGAGAGCAGAGGGATGACCTCAACAGTCTGTTATTCTTTGTGGTGACAAGGAACATGCTTATAGGAGGAGGGAGCAGAAGGAAGACATCATCATTCTACTGCTGCTTTATTTCCCACTGCTGGCCGAGGATGGAGAGAGGATACTACTATAGTCCCTAAGTATTCGTCAAGTCATCCTCCTGAATGTGCTGTGCGAGGGAGCTTTGGAAGTCTCAAGACTGGATGGACAAAAACAAAATTCTTTGGCAGGTAAACTGGCTCCAATATATGCATTTCATCTGTTTATTCCGCTGTTTGCCTGGGGCCTAACTTTCAAACAATGCTTCCACTTTTGTTACAAAACTTAATGTAACATTTAGAATAATTACACAATCCATTTTGCGCTTCAGTGTTATTAGAAATTACTATTCCTTTTCAAATTTTTGACAGTTATAGAAATGTTCAATGTTCCTTGCAACACGGCAGCCTGGAGGTATGCCGTATAGTGCTGGTGTACAGAACATCCCCTCAAAATCTCATTTCCTGCTTGTGTGATTGGCTCACTGGTTTTCTCAGAAGTATGCATCTCCTGGAATGTTCATTTTTAGAGATATTCTCCCTAGCATGTCCGCTTTTAAAGCAATGCAGGCACTGCAACTTTCCCTGCAAGAACACCCAGAAAAGGGTTACACTATGTGCTAGAACTACAAGGCCATGTGAATTTTAATTTTCAATTGTCTAGAATAAAATAGACATGGGAAAAGACCACTGGACGATGGGCAATGGCCTAGTATAAACTATCTAATAACGGCATCAAAAATAAAAAGACAAAACAACGTACAAAAACACAAGTCTGGAATCCAACATCAGATAACTTCCGGACTCACAATCTAGCCAAATGCAGAACCAAAGCAGACGGTCGGTCACTCTTTCGGGTCACCTGAGATGACATTATTGGGTAAAGTCCATATCACAACATGAAAGGATTCTCACCCAGCAATGTTTGCCATGGAGCTCAGAGCATCATATCCCTGGGCAATGGTTACACGTGGCACCTGGTCCATGGCCAAGACCGTTGTTTTCTTCTCTGACAATTTGTTCAGCAGATCTGGGTTCTGCGCAGGGTAAACAAAGCTGACCAGAGTAGAGGATGATTTGAACAGGTCCACTTCATGAACTCCCAGTGCTGGGTTCAGCATTGGTGCCCGAACCTGGAAGAAAAAAAAAAAACAAGAAAGGGAAACTTATAATTTTTGAGATAAATATTATATACACAGTATGTATGTATGTATGTATGTATGTATGTATGTATGTATGTATGTATGTATGTATGTATGTATGTATGTATGTATGTATGTATGTATGTATGGTTCTTTGAGGCAGTCTCAGCCCCAATCATATGTGTGGATGTATGGTTCTTTGAGGCAGTCTCAGCCCCACACATATTTAAATGTTTAACAAATTTCCATACACTTAAATAAAATCTCAAATGAAATATAAATTTAAAAAAATAAGAATTACTTTAACAATGAGGTCTGATGCAAACACTTCCTTGGTTCCTTGGATTATGGCCCCAACCTCCTTATATTGATCGTCTGAAAATTTTGAGGCCTCACCAGCTCCAGCTTCGACCACAACATTGAAGCCTTGTTTAACCAGAGCCTGGACACCAGCAGGAGACAGCGCCACTCGTTTCTCATTCTGAAAGATCTCCTTTGGAACGCCAACTGTCAGCTGCTTGTATGGAATTCCTGGAGGAAAACGTACAATAATAAAGTTACATAGGTCAGAAACTCAAAAGCCATAACATTTGAACATTGCACCAAAAGTGTAACATTGGACACATTTGTTTCATGTAAAATCTTCGGTCACAGATTCATTAAAGTGACATTAAACCCTCAGATTTTTTAACATAAAACAATACTGTAATGTGCGCCTTACTGTAATCCATGGTAGTTTCCCTTCTCTTTGCTGCTCTTCCTTTTAAATCCGTATCTCTTCTCATGCTGGGCAGAACTTCTGTTTTGCAGCAGACTGCCTTGTCTCAGGAATGGATACACTGTGTCTGTGTGCAGGTTCACAACCTGAGCCGGCACTACAGGAAGAGGCAACCAGCTGCAAAGGGAAGTTCTCCCCAAGCATAAGACATGAGGATTTAAAAGGAAGAGCAGCAAAGAGAAGGGAAACTACCATGGATTACAGTAACGCACTCATTACAGTATTGGTTTATGTTAAAAAATCTGAGGGTTTAATGTCACTTTAAGTTTTCAATCCAAGATCATAGTGACAGCCCTGAAGTTAGCACCTTTTAAAACCAGGGCAGCAATGGCAGCTGCCATATTTCCATTGCGATAGGCTTCCTTTAAATTGCCGTCACCTTTGCAGCTCCAAACAACAACAATTAACATCACCTGTGCTGCTACATGTCGCTGTAGATGGTGCAGGAACTTTGCTATATACTAAACACATAGTCCCCATTTTGTAAACTACTTTCATCTAGCTGTGTGTCCCATTGAAATAAATAGGAACAGATGCCTTATGTCTGATGAGAAGTTGGCAGCAGCATTGCGCTACATGTGGCCACTGATTCAGGAAGAAGAGGCCAGTTTTGTTAATTTAACACAGCATCTGCTAATGTTATCAGTAATTTTCCAGATGACAGAATTCAGGGTTACATTAAAATGCCTATGACATAATGACTGAAGATGACAGTTTGTACAAATTATAGGTACATACTTGCACATGGGGGACGTAGTCACACGGGCGCAGAGGCACATACAGCATAAAAGCTGCCTGTAAATCAGGCTGTATGCTGATAAAAGCTGCTTTAACCCCTTCATGACTGAGGCCCTTTTTTCATTTTTTGCACCCATGTTATATTCCACATTTTAGGCCTGAAAATGATGTAAAACCCCCCAACATTATATATTTTCTGAATGCCAAGACCCAATCTAGTTCCGAACATGTACAGATGTATGTCCTTGGACGCAGTCTGTGTGTCCAGTGGTGCAGATCTTTGCGTGGTCAGATGTAGGTGTTCAGATCTGTGTTTACCATCATACAGCCGCTTCCCGATGTTGATCTGTATGCAACTCCTGTGACTCCCAGACGCATAAACAAGAGACTCTTTCATGCTATATGGGTCTCTGTTCACATGCAAATGAGGCCCAAGTATGTAAATCAAGCTCCACATAAAAGCTCAAAATTAAAATTGAGTTGAAATCCGCTACATACATTTCGGGTTCATCAAAACAAAAAAGGTGTGCAAAGTCTGACACTGAGTTTTCTTTAAAAATCAGCCACAGCCTAAAGATGGCCATACATTGAATTTAATCTGTTTCCTGCTGAATCGAACCGAAATTTGACTTGTGGATGGCCCCGCTGGCATCAACCCGGTGACCAAAGATTGAATGCAGCCAAATGTATTCAGTCACTGTTCAAGTTAGAGCTGCAGCTAACGATTATTTTCAAAATCGATTAGTTAGCCGATTATTAAGTTCGATTAATCGGTTAATCGGATAAACAATAAAATACATTTAAAAAAATGGCTCCAGTGATGGGACTACTAGTTTGTATTGAGATTGCAGTCCATCACAGGAGCAAGCTTGGAGCGGTGGAAGTAAAAAAGAAAAAAAATAGTGTGGTGTGCAATATAGTGAAATGGAAAGTGTAAAATTATACAGCAATGAATGCAAAATGGCACCGGCTATAGAGGACTACAAATCCCAGCAATAGTATATTATACAGCGCAATGCAGAATATAACCAACTATAGAGGAGTGCTCCTCTATAGCTGGTGGAATTCCGCATGGTGCTGTATAATGTATTATTGCTGGGATTTGTAGTCCTCTATACAGCGCAGTGCAGAATACCACCAGCTATAGAGGAGTACAACAAATCCCAGCAATAGTACATTATACATACAGTGTATAATGTATTGCTAGGATTTGTATTCCTATGTATAATATACAGCACAATGTACAATCAGCTATAGAGGACTACAAATCCCAGCAATACATTATAGAGCACCATGTGGGGGAAAGTGCAGGCTTACCTGAGCAGTCTTCCAGCAACTTGCTTCTGAGATCGGGTCTGTCTGTCGACGGTTGTCATCCCCCCACACCTGCTCCTCCTTACTACATCTCCCCGCGTCCCTGTGGATGTGGGCGGGCGGTGAGTGTGAGGGGGGAAGGAGGTGCGTTGTGTAAAGCGTGGATGCAGGTGGGCGGGTCTGGCAGCGATGAGCGTGATTTGGGGAGGAGGTGCGGCACGCAGCGTGTGTGTGGAGTGTGTGTGGAGCGTGTGTGGAGCGTGTGTGGAGCCGTGAACAGGGCCAACTGATCGGAAGCCGATTAATCGATTATTGAAAAAGTTGACAACTTTTTCAATAATCGATTATAATCGATTATGTCGATTAGTTGTTGCAGCCCTAGTTCAAGTATTCCACCAGCCGTGGGCTCCGGCTGTCAGAATACAATATCCAGCAGCGAAGTTTCTTCCACCCATGCTCTTTAGCGCGGATGTTGGCATTGAGTGCTTCTTCTCGTTTTGGCCTGTGGGTCCCAATGAGAACAATCTTATGGTGTACGGCCAGTTTAAGTAGAAAGAAGTAGAAAGGCCTGTCCACTGCCAGCATGCTGCAAATGAGAAGCAAATTAAGTGGTCCAACAAAACCCCCTGCAAAATCAGAGCTTTCCTTTCTGAAGAGCTTTGCCGACTGCAGAGCTATAGGTCAGACTCAGTAGTGTGTCAGACCTCTGCAATGAGACCACTGCTTCTTCATAGAAAGCAAGGAGCAGCTGCTGGTAGGAGACCGGCTTTTCTACTCTGGCTGCTTTAGAAAGAAAAACCGTAAGACAATGAACACCTTAACGTTGGCCATACACTGTCAAATTTTCGTCTTTCAACCTGCAGGCTGAATAAAGAACATATAACAGATTCCTCCATCAACGCTTATGAGCACAGATTAAGGAACCTCCCCGTCTTCATTCAGAGCTCCCAAACAGAGCTGGCAGCCCATTGGCAAAGATTTTCCGACCGGCTCCTTCGATCAGCTGATCGAGGTACGACAGCCGAAAGGGTGCAGACAGCGCACCCACTAGGGCTGCAACAACTAATCGACATAATCGATTATTAAAAAAGTTGTCAACTTTTTCAATCTATATTGCACACCACTATTTTTTTTTTCTTTTTTACTTCTACCGCTCCAAGCTTGCTCCTGTGATGGAGTGCAATCTCAATACAAACTAGTAGTCCATCACTGGAGCCATTTTTTAAAATGTATTGTATTGTTTAACCGATTAATCGAACTTAATAATCGGCTAACTAATCGATTTTGAAAATAATCGTTAGCTGCAGCTCTAGCACCCACTGAGCAAATTTGGGCCAGTTCATCAAAAACCGGACAAAATTTGGACAGTGTATGGCACCCTCAAGTGTGCATACCCTGAAAATCTGCAGCTGGAGCTTGTAGCTATGTTTTCTACCTACCTAGTGGAAACCTCAATGCTAAATCATATTCAGGCACACAAGTAAAATCTATAAGGTTGCATTCTCTTTACAGGAAAATTGCACTTTTTGCTAAAAACTAGGGATGCACCGATAAATCGGCCGCTGAAACATAGGCCGAAAATGGCACTTTTGGCATAATGCCGAAAGTGCCATTTTCCTGCCGATACATCGTCGCATCCCTGCTTTCTTTCCTCCTCGCTGGGCGCTGCTCTGTGTTCCAGCGGGGAAAAGAGAAACTGTGATAGCCGGCCGAGCGCTGCAGCACGAGAGCGCTGTGAGCGGCCGGCGTCGTTTTCGGTATCGGTTTCTGTCTGACAATTTTTTTGTATTTCGGTTTCGTTTAGGTTTTAAAATATCCATTTCGCACCTCTACTAAAAACCTTTATAACATATATAATAATGGTGACACAAGACACAGGGGTCTATTCACAAAAGGGTGAAGAGTTTGGAGAAGGCAGGAGAAGGGAACAATCTAGGACAACATAGCTGATCTGGAAAGTGAGCTGAATTGGAGAATTTTTCCAAATCTGCTATTTTGTCCTAGATAGTTCACTTCTCCTGCCTTCTCCAAACTCTTCCCCCTTTAGTGAATAGACCTGTTAGTAATTTAACATTTAAATGGTCCAGAAGTATGTGCTCCAACTCTGGGAGATCCTTAGCTCTGCTCTTCATCTGACCTCTACTGACATCCACAAGTAATCATCAACTTACCAGCTTATCAAGTTTTCACTACTAGTATGCTCAGAACTGTTTAACACACAACTTTCTCCGTTTGCAAGTGTTGTCTGGCTCTAGCTGGAATACTCCAAGTCTGAGCGGTTTAAGGTGACAGATTGTATATAAAAAGAACGCATGCATGGTTTACTTCCCTGTAAAGTATATGGACAATCATTTACAACCTAAACCCCTATTCACACGCAAGTGCCTTGATGAGTGTTTTTGCGCTTTTCCGTATGTGCAACCACACTTATCAAAATTCCATCCTTTTCTTTGTGGCTTTTTCACATTTCTATGCTTAGAAGCTTAAAAAGGTACATGAGCTTTTTTGAAACGGTGTTGCGCGTTGTTGGCCCCATAGACTTCGATGGGAATGTCTATAAACACAGAACACAAGCCTTTACACGTTTTTTGCAGCTGAAGAACTGCTCTCCTCTAAAACAGCTTTCTACTGGCTAAAACAGAAAGGTCTGAAGTTTGATACAGGTGTAAAAATGCTTGCAAAACACTATAAAAATGTGTATGTACACATGTAAAAATTGTCCAAAATGGCCAGAAATAGGCTCTGCTCAGGTGTGAATGCAGGCATAACCGACATGCACAGCAAGGGTACCAGTAGGTGGACTAATGCATGTAGAAGCAGAGGTGTGCGTTTCCTATCGCCCAATGCCCAAGGCATAAGGTTTCATGCGCCGGGCAGGTGGTTTATTTTTACATTTAGCCCGGCTGTGGCCAAGCAGGGCTAAATGTAGAGTAGTAGAGCTGCCGCTCATTTTGTACAAGTGATCTGGACAGCTGTACAGCCATCCACATCACTTGTAGCAGCCAGCTTGTTTCCCCCACCCCAGTTTCTAAGGTCCCCCGCTCCTCTGGGAGACCCGAGAGTACGGCAAAGGACTTCAGGATGCTGAGCGGGAAACAGACCGGAGAACGTCCGTTCTCCGCTCTGTGTGATCAGCGAGACAGGAGTGCAATACTTATATCACTTTCTGTCTCAAGTCAGGCTGCACAAGAGATGGAGAACAATGATGTGCTCGATCTTCTGTATTGGAGGGCAGGGAAGTCAGTCTCCATAAAAAAAAAATTTTTTAAACAGTCACCTCCAAACGCTATCACATAGGGGGTTTTAAAAAAAATAGTAAAATTAATAAAAATGAAAACCATCTCCGCCATCTGTATGTGAATACACGTAAGCAGAGGGCATTGTATGTGTGCGCACTGAGTGCGGCCCTCATTCTATGGTGTGACATATTGTGATAGCCGGGCAGCAGAGCTCTCCAACATGCACAGTGTGTATTAAAGGGCAAGTTCACTTTCCCAAGTAATTTGGGAACATGGAATTACCTGATCAAATCTGGACCCCACCCCCCAGAAATCCTTTTTTTGGTAAAACAAAGTATGTTTTCCAGGCATTTGCCGTTTTTCACGACACAGGCAAACACCACAGCAAATACAGTCAGCATTTCATAAATCACAGCATCTCACAAGATTATTTAGTCAAAAAGGAGAACCTGGCTGACTGTTACCTGACGTCACCGGCTTCTGGCACCAGAGGACTTTGTTTGTACGGAACATGCGCAGACATGGCGTCCTCACAGTCTGAACCTTCAGGGAAACTGCGCTGCTGAAAAGGGGGCTCTTACAGCTGGTTGCTATGGATCTCAGGAGGCCCGCCATTTTGGATGGGTGTCACTTTGGTCTCCCTGTCGGCACGTTAGTCCTCCTAAAAGCAAGAAAACAATTGTGTTAACCCTGGAAAAAAAAAAAGTTCAGGTTATGCAGAAAATAGAACCTATAGCTATGTACATCTAAAGCCACCATTGTTAGGTCAGGTTTTTTGCCATGTGTAAACCCATTGATTGCTGCTGTCAGAAAATCTTGGCAAGCAAGAATTATTATACCGGCTCCTTCAACAATAGTTTTATATATATATATATAT
>NW_017306839.1:181439-200295 GCF_000935625.1 Nanorana parkeri
ATATATGTATAATCTCACACACACATTTTTTTTATCAGGGCTAAATGGATGGCTAACTTTTGAGGTCAGTGGATATCCCTACTCTCCACATCATATTGAACACAGTACTACCCTCAACTCACCAAAAATCACCAGAGACCCCTCGTCAACAACTTTTCAGTCAACTTTTGTTGAAGGAGCCGGTATAATAATTCTTGCTTGCCAAGATTTTCTGACAGCAGCACGCTGGCTTTATATGGCCCGACACTGCCCTTGCAAACGCCTGCAGCAATAAAACTCCACCCATAAATCATAATCCTGCTATAATAACATTACATTCATAACAAGCATTTACTGAAAAGTAAAAAAAAACAACAATCAGATAAGATACCGGAGACGCCTATATTAGAAGAAGCAGAAAACTGATGGGGACACGTTACCCCGATATGAATTTTGGTGTGTGACAAATATATACTTGTTCTCAGACCATAAAACATGACCATCTAGAAAGATTGATATAGTTAGTAGGATTAAACCACCTCAATACCCCTCAGGCCCTTTGATTAGTTACACCATTTCTGGAAACGACATCTCCAGGGACCAGAAAAGATTGCTGTATGTGCAGCTCAGTACCTCTCGTTTGACATTGAAACTGCCCAAGTGCTTAGATAGATTTTCCAAATCGTGGGACAGCAATGTGTGTTGAGGCTGAGAATGCAAGTGTCACGCTAACCTCTCCCACTGCCAACACGGCCCATCACCAATATACTACAAAGAAACCGCTGCTTGAAGATTCATCAGAATCCAAGAGTCCTGAGTGTGCCAGATTCCTATTACCTTGCTATGAGCTTTGGTTCCTTCTGTTGGCTGCTACGTCACCTACTGTATCCTGTAGATTCTTTCCCCTTTACATAAATAATGTGTTTTGGTGATGGTGACATATGCCCTGTTGATTCAGCCTGAGTGCTGGATCCGCTTCACAGAACATGCCAAACGTTTAAAAACATCAAAAACAAAAAAAATGAAAATTCATTAAAAAAAAAAACCCCCAAACAAACAAAAAAAAATCCTCATGGCCACATGTTGCTGCACTGCTGAAACATCCAAAGATATAACAGGGCATAAATGAGAATAGTAAACCAAGATAAAACTTGTCAGCAAGCACTATAAGTGATGAGATAATGAACATATCTTTTTCTGATGACATTTGCCCCACGGCTTCTATTGACCAATAAAAAGGTAATGTACAATCTTTCTAATGATTTATATAGATATATACACTTTGAAAGGATCCGCTTCATGTAGATAACTGCATATTGACAGTCTGGATGACCCACAAACTATACATAGAAACATGAGATGAAAATATAAACAAACATGGGAAGCCATATTTGCTCGTTACATCCTACCTTACAGTTACAGCTGAACTCCAGGTATAAAGTATTCTACATACTTACTGGGGGTCCAGCTTGGATCAATGTAATACATGTATATATGTAGATATACGATATACCTGGACAGTCCACAGGGATCCTGTAGAGCACTGTAGGAGCCACCGCTACTTCAGCGATCTTCCGGCTGAGCATGCCTCCTCTGCTCCGAAAACACAGGGATCACTCGCTCGCCACAGCGGCCATTTAAATAACACCTAGTATTATCAATGAATGTCAGGTGTTCTCTGACTGGAAGAGGGGCGAATCATGACATTGCCACCCCTCTTCAAATCAGAGGACGCCTTGTATTCATTGATAATACTAGGAGTTCTCTGAATGGGTGCTGTGCCAAGCCAGTGACCTCCTGTGTTTTCAAAGCAGAAGGAAAGCGGCTCAGCACAACACCAGTACAAGACCCAGATGGTCACTGTAAAGCACTGTAGTGCCTCTGACTACTACAGTGCTGTACAGGATCCCTGTGGGCTGACCAGGCATATCATATGCATACCTACATTGCTCCAAGCTGGACCAGTGCAAGTATGTATAATACTTTATTCTCGGAGTTCAGCTTTAAGCTGGCTATACACCCCAAGATTTATCGTGGAGCCCTGCAGGTTGAACAAGCGTGGATGGACGAATCTCCACTACCAGCTATTGTATACCGACAGTCAGCACCGGTAGCTGTAAGAATACTTGAACATTGACAGTTCATTGGCTGTAGTCACTGTGCGGTCCACAATTTCTCACCCGGCATGAAAAACAAAAAAACTTTTGCCAAGCCAAGTGGTGCTGGCAGGGCCCCCCATGGACTAAAGTAAAGTCCATGCATCAGGAAACAGTCGAAATCCATGAATGGCCAGCTTAGGTCCACACTACGCTTGTGCTTTACTAAACATTCTTACAACGCAATGCATTTTGGAGAGCCTGCATATGTAATGAGCAAAGTTGTAGTCATTTACAGGTAATTACTAACTATATACAGAAACAATTTCGCTGCAGCGATAAAATGCTTCTGTAAAACGCTGACACTAAATATTGCAACTGCCAGCCAGGGGCACCGGGATCGCTTAGCAATCAGGTGGCGTTCTCCCCAGTCCCTTGTATCAGGGATACAAGGAGGGCTTTGTGGTTTGCAACACATTGCTGGTCACTAATCAACACATCACAAACACCGCCTCCCCGAATCACAAGTGTAAACTAGAGGCGGGGCTAAAAACTGATCTACAGCTGGGTTTATCAGTGGCCAGGATGCTGCATGTCAGCTGTGGTTCTGCTCCAGCAAGGATATTTTAAGGCTTATACTAATTTATATTCAGTGAAGTTCACCAAATTAATTTTATATCTGCAGCTACCCTGAGAAAAAAAAAAAAAGGTTTGATTTTGGTGTATATATAAAAAATATGACAAAGTTCCCCTTTAAAATCTGTGCATGTAAATGAGTCACTTTTGTGCTTCACCAACAAAGTTCCCAAAAAGTGGCCTCTGTACTAGCTCAAGCCAGGAGCTGTGTTGTATGTACAAAGATTGCTGCCCAGTTTCCCTGACATCAGCCAACTCAGCAAAGTCCTGCAGTCCAGCCGATAATGTGCTATTGTTCATAGAGATACAAATTAAAAAGACATTCACTTAAAAGAAAAATAGAAATGCACCGAAATGCAAATTTAAAAACCGAAATGTAGAAAAATGTCAGACCGAAACCGAAAAATATTTTTTATTTTAAATTTCGCACATTTTTTCAAATATTTTATATTTATTTTTTATTAAATATTTTCTACTTTTAGGGGGTTTAAACAGACCCCTGATATTTCCTTTTAAAATAGAAAAAGAGATTGAGGACACAGAGTCCTCAATGTCTTTTCCTGCATCCCCTGTTATGAATGAATAGGAATCCTCTATACCAGTGGTTCTCAACCAGTGTAACCTCAGGACCCACATTTGTCCTTGGTCATGAAGTTGCGACCCAAGTTGTACTGCACGTTTCGGGTGATCGAACTGTGGGTGGGAGGTGCGTTTGGGGTGTCAGTAAAGATCGACCCAGTCTCCATACCTTGCAAGAACTGGAGTGGATCCTCAGCCTGGGGTCCAGTGTGAGCTGCTGTGCTGTGACAGAGCTCCATCCATATGTGCATTGCTTGTACAGCTCCCTTGCATACCCTGTAGAGATGCCTGGAGCCAGAATGTGACATTCTGGTCCAGGCAACTTTACAGGACACGTGAGGGAACTGTACGTATGGATGGAGCTCCCTCACGGCCATAGACCCAGCCCATCCCACCTCAAGCTGATAATCGGCACGGGGCAGCATATTTTAAATGGCTGTTTGGCGTGCAAGAACTGACTGTGCTGCAAAAGGAGGAGGCTGAGGAGCCTCGCACCTAGAAAAGTGGAAGCAATATGGTGACCCACTGAACCAGTTGAGAACCAAGGCTCTATACTGAGTGTTCCTGTTCATTCATAACATGAGAACAGAGTATGTTTACTATAACCACAATCATGAATGAGTAGGTGATGTAGAAGACTTCCCATTCATTCCTAATTGGGGACACAGTAACCATACTCTATCCTCAATTATCTACAAACACTCATTGATCAATGTGTGTTTTTACTCACTCTCCTTCCTAACTTGCTGTCACAGGAGGCTGAGCAACCGTTGCGGGAGTAGAGCTCAGCCTCCTGTGACAGCGCTGGCTGTCTCCACCCACACACAGCTCTGCCTATCTGTGACAGAAGTCTGAGCGGTGTGGGAGGAGAGACGCTGGCGGCTCAAAACGCTCAACTCCCGCAGCGCTCATCCGCCTGTCACAGTTTCTCTCCTCCCCGCTGGGACACAGAGCAGCGCCAAGCTGCAAAGGAGATAAATCACGGATGCACCGCTGTACCGGCCAGAAAATGGCTGTGTTAGGAGTCTCCTAAACTTAGGCGTAAACCATATGCCAGTTCTGATGTAGTTCCAAGCAAGATCTTTGCCATTCGTTCTCTGCATCCCACACGGCAACAAGCACTTCTTCTCGTCTTTGCCCTGCTCCTGGGCACACAAGAGAAAGTCAGTACTCATGATGCCTGTCATTAACCAGAGACTGGACCAGTCATCTTCCCCTATTAATGTACCAGACCCACCATCACACTTGTTACTTTCCTCTTTTGACCCAGAGATGGTTACAAAGCTTTTCTCCGACACCCACCTCACCACTTGCCCACTGGACTCTGTTTCCTCACCACTACTCCGGTCACCCTCTTACTCACATTTTCAATCTTTCCCTCTCTACTGGCATCTTTCCCTCCCCTCTAAAGCATGCCCTGGTCACCCCAATACCCAAAAAACCCTCACTAGACCATACCAACCTCAATCTCAGACCAATCTCCTTACTCCCATTCACCTCCAAACTCCTAGAACTTATCTACAGGCACCACCTCGCTGATAACCTTCTGGACCCCTTGCAGTCCGCCTTTCGCCCCCCTACACTCAACTGAAACCACCCTCCTAAACTCACTAATGACTTACTGTTAAAAACAATGGTCACTACTCCTTACTCTTGCTATTAGATCTTTCTGCTGCTTTTGACACTGATGACTACCCGCTCCTCCTCAAAAAAACTCCACTCGCTTGGCCTACAAGACTCTGCTCTCTCATGGTTCTCCTCCTACCTATCTAAGCACTCCTTTAGTGTCACCTACAAATCTAACTCCTCCCATCCTCTTCTTCTTTCTGTAGGGGTCCCCCAAGGCTCTGTCCTTGGATCCCTCCTCTTGGTCAGGTAATAACCTCACATGGCTTCCAAATATTTCTCTCTACTCCACAACTCACCCACTCTGTGTCATTGCGTGTCACTAATCTATTAACTGACATATCAGTCTGGATGTCACAACACTTCTTAAAACTAAATCTGTCAAAAACTGGACTTGTGATATTTCCTCCCACTGTGCACCTTCCCCCAACTTCTCCATTGAGATTGATAACACAACCATGCATCCCTCCCCCCATGCCAAGGTCCTAGGTGTCATCCTTGACTCAGACCTCACTTTTCTTCCCCACATCCAATCACTATCCAAATCCTGCCGCCTTCACAACATCTCCAAAATGCGCCCCTTCCTCACCAATGAAACCGCTAAATTACTCATCCACTCCCTTGTTATCTCTCGTCTTGACTATTGCAACTCCCTCCTCATTGGCCTTCCACTACACAGGCTCCTCCCCTCTTCAGTCTATCCTGAATAGTGATGGGCTCAGGCGTGTTTGCAGCTCCACGTGCCGAGCCCGCTAGGAAACTGACAGAGCCAATCACAGGCACTGAGACATATCCCGATCTCTACAGCTGCGGACCGGTATAATGTCTCAGTGCCTGTGATTGGCGCTGCGGCGCTGTCAGCTTCCTGCTGGGTTCGGCACGTGGAGCTGCGAACACACCCGAGCCCATCACTACTCATGAATGCAGCTGCTAGACTCATTCACCTGACCAACCGCTCAGTGTCTGCATCCCCCCTCTGCCAATCCCTACACTGGCTTCCAATAGCACAAAAGGATAAAATTCAAAATATTAACAACGACTTACAAAGCCATCCACAACTCTGCCCCCGGCTATATCTCAAACCTTGTCACAAAGCATCACCCTAACCATCCCCTCCACTCTTCCAAAGACCTTCTGCTTCCCAGCTCCTCGTCAACTCTTCCCACGCTCGCCTTCAGGACATCTCTAGAGTCTCTCCCGTCCTCTGGAACTCTTTACCCCAACCTGTCCAACTATCTCCCACTCTGACTGCCTTTAAGCAATCCCTTAAGATTTATCTCTTCAAGGAAGGCTATCCCACCTCAACCATCACATCCCCACACAGCTACCTCCTCATGTATCACCCCCCCCCCCTCCATTTTAGATTGTAGGGCCCTCCTTACCATCTTGTCTTGAATTGTATTGTGATTGTAATGTCTTCCTTATATTGTAAAGCGCTGCGCAAACTGTTGGCGCTATATAAATCCCGTATAATAATCCAACCCTCTTCCCTACACAGATATGGTCACAAATTTTTTTTTTTGGTTCCAGTTTCTAAAAAGGTTGCCATGGTATTACTTATTCTGCTATACACTCTGGATATAATGATATCTTCTTGATCTTTGTGAAATGTCTATATGCTGGGTATAATTTCCAGTATGAGTTCTTATTCAGTATGTATGAACACAGCAGCACTTCTCTTCTCCTGTTATACTGGGTGTAATACACAGTATCTGTTCTCATTCGTATGTATGGACATTGCATGGTACCATTTCTTTTGTCATGTACACCGGGTGCAATTCCCAGTATACAGTTCTAATCCACTAAGTGCACTTTACAACTTCTTACATCTACCCCTTAAACTTTTCTCTGCCACCAACGCAAGGCTTAAGGCAGAACACAACTGTTTCCAGCTGGCCAGCTTAGTAGGCCTTACGTCGCTGACTTTCTCCCTTCTGCTTTAGTGACCATGAACTTATATCAGACCGGTTACTCCGACGATCCCCTTTAAAATATTAGCTGTCATCAGCGGCTGAAAAGATGCTGATGAGAGCTATTAACAAAGATTCCTCCCCTGGGCTCTGCGGGTCTAAAGGCCACTGAGGTCATCATGTCTAATGCAGGTCCACTGACTTGCATTAGCTGTGATGATGCTAAGGGGCATTCCACAGCCGGAAGGAAGGGGAGAGAGGCAAGTGCCAACCTCTGCGGGACCAAGGATCAGGTGAGTATGTCTGCTGTATTTGCCTCACCTCGGAAAATTAGTTCTTAATCCTTCCAGTGTGGGGGTAGCCCACCGCAAGGGTAGGTTTTTAAAATTCCTGGAGTACTGGCAATTAGTTTTCACTGCGTGCTGTGTCTACTTCCACAGATTGGTGCCTGTAGCATCTGCCAGGCATTCATGCAGTTCCAGCAGTACATTCCTATGGCTCTCAATCAGGCTCCTACTAATGAGATAAGCCAATAGAAAGCCTGTGCAGGAGACTTCAAAGAGCAGCCAGTTTGTACAAATCATAGGTGTTCTGACATTTGTAAAGCACATAAAATTAGTTTATGCAACTTCCTCCAAAACTTATCTTTCCGTGGTTTATTCCTAACCCCATACTTACTGTTATTAAGAACCCCAGCAAGATTTTCAGCCAACAAATGTCACCGGATTTCTGAGAAACCGGTTTATTACAAACTGAGGAAATAAAGGGAAAGAAGCCAAAACGTGGCGCTGTAGCAATGTTTTTTCCAAAGGAAATACCGGCTACTGGGAGTATTGAGGTTTTAAAGAGCAAACACAGCATGCTTGGAGTTAAAGGACAGGGCAAACTTATCACTGTGTGTGACTGCTGACCCAGCCCTGATAAGGGCAGTGATGCTACAGATTGTGTAAAGTCAGACCACCACTGCAATCATGAAGGAAGAGTCATGTGATAAAAGTCAGAGAGATAAGAAATCCTTAATAGACTTGAGAGAACCTTATTAAAAAGTCATTCAGTATTTTCAAGGACAGTTCAGGAACATAATCGGTGTAACACACTGTAACGTGGTACAAGCAGTAATGAACTGAATGGGTTAGTCCGTCAGCCACTTAAATATGGGTGATCACTTGTACAACACTACAATCCTTCTTCACACTATGATCGCAAGATATTTTAATACAAATGTACCACGCAACATTTAAAAAAGGGACAATCTCAAGGTACGTGAATATAACAGATTTAGAGATTCCTCCCAATCAAAAATTCTGATTTCACAGAAGTTGACGGCCCCAAGATGACCACAGATGGGCAGCCAGACGCCCTCCTGTCCTTGAACATATAGGCAGCCACCACAGCAAGGCGCTGAATGCCCCAAGATGACTACAGATGGGCAGCAAGACGCCCTCTTGTCCTTGACATGTAGGCACCCACCATAGCAAGACGCTGAATGCCCCAAGATGACTACAGATGGGCAGCCAGACACCCTCTTGTCCTTGAACATGTAGGCACCCACTACACCATATCCCACTGAAAAAAGAGGCACACATGGTGAGGCGTTTCCTACCCTGAGAACTGGCAAATTCAAGGAGTTTTCCCCAAGTGTGAATGTCCCTGTGTGAAACAGAGTGCTTTAAAAGGGTTTCTAAAGCCTCCGATTTTTTTTTGCTCATATCTACTGGTAGCAAGCAGTAGATATATGCAAAAAGGTTGTTTTTTTTAAAACCCGCTTTAACAGCGGTTTAAACTTACTTTGTTATCGCTGCGCGCTCCCGTGCAGAGAATCCGGAACTGTTCGTGCGGACGCAAGGCACCTTGGAGCGGGCGCATGCGCAGCTCGGATTCTCGGCCAGGAGACGGAGCAGAGACGCAAGGTAAGTCTATGGACACGTGCACCCGCCTGCAGACACCGCTGGATCAGAAGTTCCTGCAAGCAGAGAGGAGTCAGCGCTGGATCGGAGAGCCGCCGCACCGCTGGAGGGACAGCCATCAGGAAAGAAGAAGATCGGATTAAGAGACATAATTTAAGGTAAGTGCTAACATTAACATGGGGGGGAGGGAATTTTTTTTTTTTTTACTTTAATGTCACTCTAAAGATCAGAATGGATCACCAACATTCTCATGATCTATACATGAGTAAATATGAAAGCTGCCATTGTTAGCTTCTATTGAAAAGCATAGGCTCCAGGATCACCACATAATCATTATTTCATTACAAGGTAAGTCACTGACCCAAAACAAGCAAGCTGCCAGTGAAGTCTTAACACCACGACCTGCATACTTGTTGCAGATTAGCGACTTTCACAAGTGTGGTCCAATCGGGTCCGCCTGTCAGTTTTTCAGGTGGACCACACTGGATGCCCAATGTTGGTCTATGGTCAGCCGTGTCTAAATGGACGGGCGTTCGTTTATACCCAGTTACTCCTGACTCTGGCCAGGTCCGGAAAACGGAAGGATCAGAGATCAGTTTTGCTGGACCGGATAAGGGGTAATCTGATGTGAACAGATACATGTCTGCCTAAATCTGATTCCTCATAGACCAACATGGGGTCCGGCAATTGTAGTTTTTACCTCCATTGCAAGATAGAAGAAAAAAGTACAAAGACCCGCATGTCAAAGTGGAGACATCCGCTCCATACTGCTCTGATCCGTGCACAGATCCCCTCCTGATCACACCGTGTGAAAGGGGCCTTAGTAGAAAAGCAAATATAAAAGGTGCCCATACACTGCACGATTATCGTACGATAATTGTATGCGATCGGTTTTTCGTACGATAATCGAGCAGTGTGAACGGAGACGTGCGACCGTTTCTACTGTACGGTCGCACGTCTTCTGTCGAACCAGCATGTTTGAAAACCAGCCGGGAATCGTACGATTCTCGGCTGGTTAGAACGGCGATCGGAAGACAAATGCGAACGGGCCGGTGTGCGCACGCGCACACTGCCCGTTCAGCATTGCGGTCATCGGAAGCCCGCCCCTCAGGAGGGCGGGCTTGCGATGATTGAGAGTGCGATCTGCCTGTCCAAGATAGGCAGATCGTACGTTTTTTTAATCCCTGTACAACCATCGCAAGACTAAAGTCTTGCGATGGTTGTAGAGTGTATGGCCACCTTAAAGATGGCAGGGGCCCAAGATGGCCCCAGGGCTTGTGCCAATCCCAAAGAGCAGCTCCTATATCTCTATCCTGACGGGCCCCATCTTTAAAAGGAAAACCGAACTGGAAAAACCATAATGGCTACTAAAGCCGACCTATCCTTGAGAAAACTTACTGCCTGGCTGTCATGGCTTCAATACTCTCCAAGCTAAATTTATTACAGGTTATGCATTTACAATCTAAGCTCCTTGTCACACACACTAAGGCCAATGAACCTACCAGCATGTCTTTAGAGAGTGTGGGGGGAAACTGGAGTACCCAGAAGAAACCCACCTAACATGCAAACTCCATGCAGGCAGCATCCTGATCGGATTCAAACAGAGGACCCCAGTGCTGCTAGGCAGGGGTGCTAACTACTAAGTGACAGTGCTGCCCACCTGACACAAAACATACATGCATGTCAAATCCTTGTGCCGTGTACATCATGCTTATGCCAAGACACTCACTCAGGAAATACACAAGTAGCTGGATCAGCACAGCAGCCAGCCAAGTAATGTTTTCTGAAGTCACTAACAGTAGTCTATTTTTATCACTCTCGTGGCAGGTTTTCCACTGCCGAGTTTCCGAGCCCAGACCGTGCTGTGCTAGGAAAGTGTTCAGGCAGCCTCAGAACTATTCACCAGCTCATTGCAAACAGCTGATCAGCAGAGATATGTCCTCCCATGGGTCAGCAATTCAGAAGACACCCAGTTCCATAGGTCATTTAAAAAAAAAAAATGTACCCTAAAGCACGAGCTGGACAAAGTAATATGGAATTCAGGAGCCATCGGGAATTTTTAAAATCCATCACCACTGACACTTAAAAAAAACGCAGACGTTACACATGTCTGTGATTTTTAGAGAGCATTGGCGACCTGGCTCCTGGGATGTGTCCAGAAAAATTAATTATATGAATGTAAATTTGTAGCCCTCATTCACGCCTACAATGTTGGTGCGTTTAGGGATTCCTGCGCAGGAACCCCTAAACTCCGGTTTACAAGCGGCAGATGTCACCTGTTCAAGTTAATGATTGGGTGACAGCGGTGTTTGAAAGCTTCAGAACAGTGACACTGCATGTAATTGTATGTGATACAATTACATGTGGTTAGGAATCAATCACTATCCATGGATGCATCGATCGTGCGTCCAGGGATAGGGATTGATTCCTAACTGCGTGTAATCATATCACATACAATTACATGCAGTGTGCCAGCGTTATGAAGCTTTCAAATGCGGCCGCTGTCACCCAATCATTAACCTGCATGGGCGACAGTTGTCATTTGTAAATGGCAGATGTGGAAATTCTGCTGCAGGAAATAGCATTTTCCTGGAGCAGGAATCCCTAAAAGCGCCTACATTGTAAGTGTGAATGAGGGCTTATAGTATATTCACAACAAGTGACAGTGCCTGAGAAAAGCACCCCCCACACCTTAGGAAAAGATACTCCACTTTCCCCCGCTGCTCCCTCCTTTACAGTATCCTGCACAAAATGCCCAATGCTTCTGGGTAGGAAGACGCATGTGACCACCCCCATGCGTCAGTGCTGAGGTCTACTGACCAGATGCTAGGCCCAAGCCCTGTCACATGATCAAGTGGGCATAGTTCATGAATCAGAAAAGTACTAGTGTCTTTTACAGTAAACTTGTCACTTTGACCCATTCACAGCAAAGTGACAGGTTCTCTTGGTAAGATAACCCGACACACACACACACACACACACACACATCCCGTCAGCTCCTTCTGACAGACAGGCACCCGCAGCCTCTTTCCCTCTAAGCTCTGCCACAGTCCGCCACGGTCAGAGGCGCACTGATATCATCACATATAATGCACGGCCCACAGCCCTACATTATACGCAAGGACCCTGAGGGACAGTCCACAAGGGTGTGAGCGGGTCTTTAAAAGGAGATTGTACCTTCACCAGCCACCTTCACTTACATCTACACAACGGACTGTTATGGAACACATTCCATACCGTCAAATGACAACCAAAATTGTGCCAAAAAGACTTAGCAAACTCCTCCCCCAACAATCTATGACGTGGCTCGGCACATGCAGCCTTTATATTTAACCCCCGGGCTCAGACTTCAACTTGACCTAGGGCAGACATTAGAGGTTGACAAGCAAGACGCTTCCTAGGCCGCCAACTCGTCGCCTAGCAACACACGTGACGTCACGCCTTCAAGGGCAAACCGAGAGTCACCTAGCCCAAAGCCGTGACAGTTACGCTGCGTCCAAGCACAGCGTCCATGGCGCCGGCCCCGCCCAATCTACCCGGAAAAGCATTTCATTGGCCGGGAGGCGGGGCAGCGAGTGATTCTATTTTTAAACCAGTCAACGCGGCAAGCCCGGGATTGGTCGGCAGTGCATGTCAATCAGCAGGCGGAGTGTCCATTCATCACAGCGCAGGAGAGCGGCTGATCCGCGAGAGAAAGACTTCCAAATACAGCCATGGGCTGAGCGTTTCTCCGCACTGCCCCTGTACGGATATAGACCGAGCACAACATGCACAATGGAGCTGTCCCAGCCAAGCAAATCACAATGCAAAAACTGCTATCAAAACACATCTGACTAAACACTACTGTGCAATGTCAGATCATCTGCTGAAACATGAACACGGCCGGATAGGTCACCCGACCCCAAGGGTGAGAGTTAAGACACTGACCCCTGGGTCCGCAGCTCCACCAGCACTGTGCAATGCAGACAGAACAGCACCTAATGCGGTAATAGTAGGGTCACTTCCCTGTGCACTGCAATGAGGGCCATCAATCTCTGATCACATTAATATCCCAGGGCACAGGTCTGTACAAAGCATGGTCAATGCAACGGCCTGGCACTGCACTAAATCTGTACAAAGACAGCTGGTAGTGTGCTGCAATAAGGGTCATCACATGATTAGTGTCCCAGGACACAGGTCTGTACAAAGCATGCATAGTCCACTGCAATGAGGGTCATCATTAGTGACACAG
This sequence comes from Nanorana parkeri, assembly GCF_000935625.1. Taxonomy (NCBI): domain Eukaryota; kingdom Metazoa; phylum Chordata; class Amphibia; order Anura; family Dicroglossidae; genus Nanorana; species Nanorana parkeri. The sequence goes on from NW_017306839.1 coordinate 194,404, forward strand.
GTCTGTACAAAGCATGCATAGTCCACTGCAATGAGGGTCATCAATCTCTGATCACAGATTATTATCCCAGGACAGAGGTCTGTACAAACCATGGTCAATGCAGCAGCATTGTATGGGACATGACCTGTCAGAGGCCATTATTAACCTGGGCTGACTTGTATCAGGTCACTTTTCCCAAGGCATAAGCAGGATCAGGGCACCATATGTGAGCAGTCACCCTGATCAGGGGGTGCTCATCCATTCCCAGACTTGTGCAACCGATCCACATACACAGGCCATGATGTACAGACACAATATGTCTGCACTGGGCTGCACAGTGCAGGGATGTCACCCTGCTGGTCCTAGGGGGGCATTAGTGTGACCATCACTGTGCACAAAGCGTGCAAACCAGCAAAGTCATCTATATAGAGGAGCAACTCCCGTATACAGAAGAACATTACCCTCCAATTTCGAGAGGATCACCCCAATCCCTATGCAGAGGATTATCAATCCCCACCCTTCTCCTTGTCCCGGGGTATTGTTTTGTACCACGAGATAGAGCCCCCTCTCCACACATATGGTACCCCGTGCAGCCGGGGCATTGTGCAGCATGCAGAGCTCTGCCCTTCCCCCGCACACAGGGCCTGTAGAAATCCGGGCCTCTCACCTGAAAAAGCCGCTGCTGGGGGACTTCGCGCCGCCCTGCAACTCCACTCGGCCGCTGCAGGCAGGGGGACTGAGAGCACCGGCTGCTGCTCAGGACACTCAGCGCCCCGGAAGAGACTGAGAGGAGAGCGGCTGCGGCACGTCACATGTCCCTGGCCCCGCCCTTCTCCTGCCCGGGCATCCCGGAGAGAGAGGCCGCCGTGTCCTTGGACGTGATCTGTGTGACCGGGGACCCGGCTGTGCTCATTCCTCCACATATACAGGAAGACTTCAGTGACTTTAAAAAGTGTACATGAATAAAAAAACATGGTATGTCATAAAATACACAGATGCTGCACATTTTATCATTAAAAACGGCCCTTGGCTCCATTCAGTGACTTTGTCTAGGCTGACATGATGTTATTAGTCTTCTGCACGCAGGAGTAAGCATTTCCTCAGTCTCCCCTCCCCCAGACATCAGCCTGCTGCACGCAGGAGTAAGCATTTTCTCAGTCTCCCCTCCCCCAGACATCAGCCTGCTGCAGGCAGGAGGAAGCATTTCCTCACTCTCCCCTTCCCCAGTCATCAGCCTGTACCAGTGGAACTTTGCAGCAAGCTTCAGGGCTTGTTCACACCATTTCCATACCAGGTCTGGCAGCGTTTCTCCAAGCGCGGTCAAGTGCGTTTTTGATGCGTCCCAGTGGTTTTTTTTATAGTTTCCAGTGCTTCTGGTGTGTTTGCATGCGGTGGCATCACAAGGGTGGTGCGGTCCGCACCGGGTGACACCATCCGAGGGGGTGACACCAAATTGACTGACAGTTCCCCTTTGAATAGTCAGGCACTCTGTCATAGACCAAGAGCCTGACAGCTGCAGGAGAGAGAGGAGGGACCCGGCGTCACACCTTATCCCGCTTCTTCTATTTGCCAGCGTCTATCACCAAGATGGCCGCGCGCAGTTAAGTGCACATGACGTCTTTACGCATGCCTATGATCGTTGATCAAGGAATCCCCCGCTTTCTATCGTATTCTGACAGCGGTCGCCATCAGAATACCTGAGATTGAAGCTGATTGGCTCAAGCACCGTTAGGCCGAGAATTTTCCAACATGTTCCTTTGATCTGCTGATTGAGGGATGCCGGTTTGAAGGGTTCAGACAGAGGCACAGACTGTGCGAATTTCGTCCAGTTCCTGAATTTGTACCATGTATACCCAGCTTATGTCTACACAGGCAGCTGGTCGCTTTAAAAACAGGAGGCCACATATTTACCACCCCTCCTCCGCCCATCTACACAATGACAACATGGCCGCACAGGACTGTACACATTGCTGCGGTCGCTTTACAGTGTGGCATGTTTAACTCGGTGTGTTGAGATTAACAGCCTATCAAATCCCTGATCCCGGGAGGTACAGGTGCTGCGTGTGATTGCACACGGCAGCCTGTTCTTCCCTATAGGAGGACACGGCTGTAAGCTGTCATCTGCACATTCTAACTTGCACATCTGATCCCGGGAGGTACAGGTGCTGCGTGTGATTGCACACGGCAGCCTGTTCTGCCCTATAGGAGGACACGTCTGTACGCTGTCATCTGCACATTCGAACTTGCACATCTGATCCCGGGAGGTACAGGTGCTGCGTGTGATTGCACACGGCAGCCTGTTCTGCCCTATAGGAGGACACGTCTGTACGCTGTCATCTGCACATTCGAACTTGCACATCTGATCCCGGGAGGTACAGGTGCTGCGTGTGATTGCACACGGCAGCCTGTTCTGCCCTATAGGAGGACACGTCTGTACGCTGTCATCTGCACATTCGAACTTGCACATCTGTGGTGCTGCGGGTGTTCCTGTCTGCGTCCATCCGCATCCGCTCGGATGTGCAATTCAGGTGTGTGCGTGACAGTGTACAACCGCATCCTCCCATAGGGAAGCACAGGCTGCTGCACGCAATCACACGCAGCACCTGTCTCTCCCTGATCAGCCCGTTTACGGGCGTGTGCACCACACGGATGCGCACGCCTCGTGTGAATGAAGCCTAAGGTAGAAAACCGCAGACGTTTTAAAGCTGAGCTCCAGCATAAGCAAATATTATCTGAATCAAATGTATGCACCCTCGGCACTCCAGCTGTTGTGGAACTACAAGTCCCATGAGGCATTGCAAGACTCTGACCTGACCCCTAGGGCAGAAGCATGATGGAATTTATAGTGTCATCACAGCTGGAGTGCTGAGGTTGCCTACTCCTGATCTAAATACAAGAGTAAGCCCTCGTTCACACCTGAACGTTTTGTAGCGCGTTCTACGCTCGACGAACGCTCTACAAAACGCTCAAACATCTAAATCCCATTGTATTCAATGGGTCTGGTTCACACCTTGGCGTATTTCAGCCCGCCCCTAACGCGCTACAAAACGGCCCACTCCTGAAAAGGTACATGTACTACTTTGGGCCGTTTTTGTTGCGCGTTTCCATTGGGATACAGCCAAGTAGCCCTCGGAAACGCGCGTTTGTCGCGCGATTTTTTTTACCGCGAATCGCGGTAAAAAAAACGTGCGACAGACGCGCATATGCAATACGCCTAGGTGTGAACCAGGGCTTATGTGTCTTCTTCCTTGAGAATACACATGGCTGGGAGGTAGGGATTTTTTTTGCCGTGGAAGATGTAACGTGTGTGCATGTGCAGGAATGAAATCTTCAAGAGGATTCCAAGAACCGGGAAGTGTCAGCAGTGGAGATGGTGGTCTGCAGCTCATTGCCAGTCACTGTTCAGCTGACAAATAATCAACTGATATCGAGCCAGCAGCTTCAGCCACTGTAAGGCCTCATTCACACTGTTAAGAGCCATTTTTCTATCAAAGAATGTGACTGGGTTGGAATGTGTGACCGGTCACGTGGTCACACATTCTAACGTAATCACTCCCATTTTTTCCAGGGGTTAAAATATGTGACCGGCAAAAGGTGTAGAATTCAAAGCTTTCTCAGCTGTTCCAGGGCAGATCGGCATTGCAGATCGCATGTGCAGGAGAACCGATCTGCCCTGGAACAGCTGATCGGTCCGGAAATCTCACTTCTATCCGACTTTGTCAGTGCGATCAGACATTTCAGCTGTTCCAGGGCAGATCGGTTCTTCTGCAAATACCATCTGCGATGCCGATCTGCCCTGGAGCAGCTGAGAAAGCATTGAATTCTACACCTTGTGCCGGTCACATATTTTAACCCCTGGAAAAATTGGGCGTGATTACGTCAAAATGTGTGACCGCGTGATCGGTCACACATTCCACCGCTGAAAAACTGGGCGGGATTATGTTAAAATGTGTGACCACGTCACCGGTCACTCATTCTAACAGAGTCACAAACTCTGATAGAGCACGTATCGGGCCGCTCCCGGGAAGGACAGGTGCTGTGTGTGATTGTACGCAGCAGCCTGTCCTTCCCTATGGGAGTACACCGCCCTACGCTCCCCCGAACTGCACATCTGTGCGGGTGTCCATGCTCGGATGCAGACAGGATCCATCCTGTCTGCGTACGAGTACGGACAGCCGCACCCGCACGGATGTGCAGCTCGGGTGAGCGTAGGGTGCTGTACGGCCGCATCCTCCCATAGAAAAGGACGGGGGGCTGCATACAATCACACGCAGCACCTGTCCTTCCCGGGAGCGGCCCGATATGACTGTGCAGTGGCGGAACTACCGTCGGTGCAGGCAGTGCCGGGGCCTGAGGCTGTGGGGTCCGGTCCTGGGCACCCCCACAGCCTCAGCGCGGTCCGGTCCTGCAATATATGGCAGTGCACGGTCCCGGTGTTCGAACACCGGGGGCCCGCACTGCCGACGGGCTTCACAGGAGGCGTGTGTGTGTCACAAAGGGTTGCCACCTTTTCTTCAAGTGCAACCAGAACACTCTAGCACCATGCAGGAATTTGTTTGGAGAATATACAGAAGAGAGCGAGGAGACACAGCCAGGGGAGAGCGAGAGGAGAGACAGCCAGGAGAGGGAGAGAGGAGAGAATTAGTTAGGAGGCCTTACACTGACTGAGAATGTAACAGAGGTATATGCAATGATCACCAATGTAACGCAGGTATTTACCCTGACCAGCAATGTTACAGAGGTATTCACACTGACCAGCAATGGGAGTAGGTGCAGAATTTGTATATCAATTATTTGTGATATTTACATATGAATGAGTCATGGGTTATTCATATGTAGATATCACAGTCAAGCCTATTTTCAGTGGGGTAGCCCCTATGTTAATTTTAGTTACCCCGTCTACCTGACATCTGGTGTTCAGGTTTCAACTCCCATAAAACCTGGACACAGCACCAAAACCCGGACTGTCCGGGTGAATCCTGGACAGGTGGCAACCCTAGGTATGGCCGGTACCCATGTGAGGGGTCTGGGTGGCCTCTTACATGGGTATCAACTGTACCGAGGCGGCATCCCGACAACCAGACCAGACCAGCCCACCTGGGACCCTGCAGAGCCCACCATAGAGAGTCTCAGGTGGGCTATACAGGATCTATGGTATGCTCTGCAGGGTCTCAGGTAAGTCCAGCACGCTACTGCAACATTAGAGACCGCTGGGGGGGGGTGAGCGGGGGCCAGTGTGATCCGCTCCCGTGCCGCCCCCCGTCTTGGTAGGGGGGCCCAAGATAAAATCTTGCACCAGGGCCCTTTGGTTATTAGTTCCGCCACTGCGACTGTGCACACCGCACAAATCTGTACGGGCCGGCTCTTAACAGTGTGAATGAGGCCTAACTGTCTATGGCCAGCTTAAAGAAGAACTCTGTGCAGAACTTTTATTAACTCTCGCAGTGGGGCTACCTCCTGCACCACAAGGGTTAAAGGAGAACTATGGGGTCAGGGCTTTTCCCCATAGTTCTCCTTAGGGTAACGGGAGGACACAAACTAGCATCCTCCGGTCACCCAAAGCTCAGTATACTGAGACGCCGGAACGGATCCCGACAATTCTGTCTGGATCCGCCCAACTGCGTGAGTGACAGCTGGCTCTACCTATCTAGAGGCAGAGCCAGCTGTCCCCGCCCCCTCCCCCGTCTGTTCCACCAGTCAGCGCTGGAGGATCAGAGCGGGGAGGGGGGAATCCCTGCAGGGGAGGGGAGCAATCCCGATCAGTAGAAATCGCTGTGTTGTACTTCGCTCTCCATCCTGACTCGCTGTCACAGGAGGCAGAGCAGGAGGTGTGGGGAGGAGAGCTCTGCCTCGGGAGGCCCCAGTGGGCGGCCCTCTACAGTGCCTGATTAGAGGGCTGCTTCTGCCTGATCC